>NC_086447.1:414017800-414322800 GCF_028390025.1 Pseudophryne corroboree | reverse complement strand
AGGGGGAGGAGCCAGTGCACACCACCTGATCCTAAAGCTTTTACTTTTGTGCCCTGTCTCCTGCGGAGCCGCTAATCCCCATGGTCCTGACGGAGTCCCCAGCATCCACTTAGGACGTCAGAGAAAATAGGATTTTGGTACCTACCGGTAAATCCTTTTCTCGTAGTCCGTAGAGGATGCTGGGCGCCCGCCCAGTGCTTCGTTTTCCTGGAAATGTTATTTGGTTCAGTACAACTTCATTTTAGTTGAGTACTGCATTGTTATTTGGTAAGTAATGTTTCAGCTGTTGCTGAGTAGTTCAAGCTAGTTGGCTTGACGTGCCTTGTATGTGTGAGCTGGTTTGAATCTAACCACTATCTTTGTATAATCCTTCTCTCGAAGTATGTCGTCTCCTCGGGCACAGTTTCAAGACTGAGTCTGGTAGGAGGGGCATAGAGGGAGGAGCCAGCCCACACTCTCAAACTCTTAAAGTGCCAATGGCTCCTGATGGACCCGTCTATACCCCATGCTACTAATGTGGACCCCAGCATCCTCTACGGACTACAAGAAAATGAGCTGATTAGTAAGTGCTTTTTATCGCTCCCCTTTATCTCCCTCCATGCTTTGATAAATAACCTCCTTGCAGGAATTTGATCAATGTTTTTACTAAAATATTCTCAAAATTCTCCTCCATGCACATTTTAGTAAGCATATTACATTTCCCATAATTGTAATGGGAAATGTAATCTGCTCAAATTTACTAAACTCAAATTGTTACAAAATACCTGAGGGGAGCCTTGTGATAATAATGCCATCCCATTACCCCACTCCTGTTCTTCCCCTCCTGCCTGCTGACAATCAAAGCAGAGCACAGAGTTCCCTTATATGACCAGCCATGTGTGTCTAATAGACCACAGGCCAGGAGTGTCACTACCCCTGCTTACACCCAGTGCAGGCTGCCTTGAAACACAGTTGTGGCCTTGTGGGAGGGGCATGGCTTAGTGGGAGGGGCATGGAACCCCGTTTTCGGTATTCCAGGGGTTCGGGGGATGTGGCTACCTCCCAGGGAGTGCTGTGGCTGCAGTGCCGGCTCCTACAAGGTGACAGGGCAAAGGTGTTGCACGTAATGTTACAGTGCAGCAGTGGCGTGCGGTGAGGTCAGTGGCTGGTGAGGCACTGCAGCCATAATGTCCGCCGAATCCTGCCGATGACCCCTGCCCGCTACTGCCCCTGAGCCGATGCCCGCTGCCAGAGCCAATGGCTTACAAACTCGCCCACCATCAACTGACCCAGCCCTCTGCCACTAATTTGCATCACTGCATTCTCAATCACTGCCGACAATAGCCAAACACTTCCGGGAAACCATGGAATTCGTAATAAAATGTAGCTTTTTGCTGGTGTGTTGTGATAGTCATGCACGGATCAGTGAGATCCGTGCATGCTTATCTGTGAAAAAGGGTGTGAATGGGTTAAAATTTTAAAAGAAATGAGTGGGGTCCCCCCTCCTAAGTATAACCAGCCTCGGGCTCTTTGAGCTGGTCCTGGTTGTTTAAATACTGGGGAAAAAATTGGACAGGGGTTCCCCATATTTAGACAACCAGCACCGGGCTCTTAGTCCGGTCCTGGTTCAAAAATACGGGGGACAAAAGATGTAGGGGTCCCCCGTATTTTTAAAACCAGCACCGGGCTCTACTAGCCAGAGAGATAATGCCACAGCCGGGGAACACTTTTATATTGGTCCCTGCGGCCGTGGCATTACCCCCCCAACTAGTAACCCCTGGCCGGGGTTCCCTGGAGGAGTGGGGACCACTTAAATCAAGGGGTCCCCCCCTCCAGGCACCCAAGGGCCAGGGGTGAAGCCCGAGGCTTTCCCCAGCACCCCTGGGCGGTGGGTGCCGGGCTGATAGCCATAAGTGTGTAAATAAAAAAGGATATTGTTTTTTGTTGTGGAACTACAAGGCCCAGCAAGCCTCCCCCACTTGCTGGACTTGGAGAACCACAAGTACCAGCAGGCAGGGAAATAACGGGTCCGCTGGTACCTGTAGTTCCACAACAACAAAAATACCCAAATAAAAACACAACACACACACCGTGAAAGTAAAAATTTATTAAAACACACTTACGCACTCACACATACTTACCTACATCCCACGCCGAGAATCACGTCCACTTGTCCAGTAGAATCCAATAGTGGGACCTATAAAAATGAGAGATTACCTACCTACATCCCACGCCGATAATCACGTCCACTTGTCCAGTAGAATCCAATAGGGGGACCTGTAGGGGAGAAAAAAGTAAAAAAAAAACAAGAGAGGAGAGAGAGAGAGAGAATAAACAGGTGAGAAAGGGCGGGGTGTGCTAACCTCTCCGGCAGCGTTAACTGCCTTTCTCTGCGCTCCCCTGACATCTCCTCGGTAACCTGGCTCCTCCCCGTCCCAGCGCTGTTATTCGCTTCTTGTTGTTCACATGCACCACCTCCTCACCACCGCAACCACTCAGGACTCAGCATTGCGGATGCCTTGGTATTCAGTGGCGACGCATGTGCTCATATCACAGCATCCGGAGAGGTAGCAGTGACGTGGAAACAACAGGAGTGAATAGCAGCGCCAGGACGGGGAGGAGCCAGGTTACCGAGATGTCTGGGGAGAGTAGAGAAAGGCATTTAACGCTGCGGGGGAGGTTATTACATCCCACCCAAAAAAAGACACAAGGAATGGGAAAGAGATGAGAAAGAGAAGTGGGAGGAAGGAGTACAGAAATGAGCTACTTAAGAACAAAGAAAATAAAAATACATTTACCATGGAGGGAGGGGGGGAGAGAGAGAGAGAGAGAGAGAGAGAGAGAGAGAGTGTGTGAGAGTGAGAGAGAGAGAGAGATAGTGTGAGAGGGAGAGACGAACCTCGGATCAGACATGCAGCTTCCGGACTCCAGGGTGACTCCAGGTCCTCTCTTGCCGGCGGAAGCAGCAGGTGGCTTCTGTAATCTTCAGGCTGCTGCAGGGGAGACAACTACACGGGGGAGGGAGGCGGAAGGCTCCGACCCTCCACCAGGTGTGGATCAGCAGCAAGCGGCCACCACACATTCCGGCGGGGTCACGGAGGTTTACGCACCGGCGGCGCCGCGATAACAGGACAGGAGGAGAGGGAGGTGAGTGACGCCGCAGAGTGTGGGTGATTGGACCAGCGGATCCAGCCCTGGATCCGATGTCCAATCACATCAGGCCCTGTCCCAGAGGCACTACTACTAGTGCCGCTGTATCATCGTTTTTTCAATGGGCTTTTGCAGCCCAGTCCTTGGCCCCGCCCCCCACTTTATGCCCATTAACACTGACAACGGGAGGCACTGCTAGCAGTGCCTCCTATACTAGTTTAATGTCTCAAAAGGATTAGAGTATTATAACGAAGATACATATGACACATAATATGTGTCATATGTATCTTCCTTGCATTATTTTCATCATAAATGACAGGACAGGGGAGGCACTGCCTCCCCTGACTGCACGTCCCTGCAGTGCAGCACCCAGCTCCTGTCACGGAGCAGTAGCCGGCAATTTGGTGTCACCCCTCAGCGGGTGACACCTGGTTGCGGGGGGCTGCACCCCCCTAACTGCCCTTAAGACAGCACTGCCACAGGCTGAACACAGTGTAAAAAAAAATGGTTAAAAAAATTAAAATGAAACTTACCTCAATTCAGGAATTGGTGACCCAGTGAAGCACAGCCAGTCAGCTTATCACTGTGCTCCTTCTTTAACCCCTGCTCATCTGATCTGTACTGTACTGTACTGTACTGTACTGTCGACCTGGGGGACACCCGGTGAGACATGCGCAGACAGTCTTGGGGGATTTTTTTTTTTTATTACCATGAGTAGTGTGTAGCAAAGATTCACAGGGACAGAGTTTTCTCACAAGCTCAATCCCTACATGCGATATTTGATATATTCTTGCTACAGTATGTATTCAAGTATTACAGTATGAATTTGGGCAAATTTGTCACATACCATCCGCATCCCCATAGTGCAAAATATTGTAATGTCATTTTTTTTTTAGCATTTTATATATATATGGAATTATTGTATTTATTTTAGATAAATTTTAAAAAATGAAGGCAATGTGACTCTGCTGAAGTTATAGGCATCAGGTCTCAGTGGGGCATGTACAGTAGCAGCTGAGACCGAGCCTTCACAGGAGGCTTGGAGGCTGTCCAACAAAGCATAGCAGTTCACTGAAGCTGACAAATATACCATGATCACTCAAAATCACAATTTATTCATCTTGCTCACAAATATGTGAGCAAACAAATTACAGCATAATGTGTAATGGAAAAACAGATTAAGAATATAGAAAATGCAGGAAATACCACATGATTTTATTTATAAACTTCAGGAGCTCCTTGCTTTGAGGTCCTTTGCAATAAATATAAGTCATGGAGTCTAAAACGTCAGTTATTGAAATATAGACACTTTGTAAGGCTGCCATTTTGGGAAGGGTGAATAGGAAGACACCAGCAGACTAGGGATGGGCATTGATAGTTTGACACAGATAATAGATGCTGTTGCTGCTGTTGGAAGCAATTGGATGGTTTGCTAGTAGGTACTGTAGTATGCCAATATTTTTTGGGGGAAGGGGTTCGTCAATCAGCATGCCCAGCCCCTTATCTCTCCCTGATTTGCCCACATCTGCTATTCCCCAGACCAGGAAGGTTGATCAATTGGTGCAATGTGGATTATATAATAGCGGCAGCGGTGCATATAAAAGTGGTAACGGTAGGCAGCAATCGCACGTCAGTGTCACGCTGTGGTGCTCATTCTAAGTAGCAAGATGGCATCACACATGTCCAGAAGACCAAACGGTGGCCATCTCGGTTAGGCATTTAAGCCTTCCAGACTGAACTACAAGACTTAGAGGCATCACTAATATTTCTGACACCCGCCCGATGCGGTTGCATGTATCAATATGTGCGCCAACAAAAAGGGAGTGTGGCTTCATGGGAGTGGCGTAACTTAGCATCCTGACCTCTGTTTCTTTCACTCCGGGGATTTGGGAGATGCTGGCTGCCCCTGGAGACTGCTGTGGCTGTAGTCCCAGATCCTGCACGGTGACAGGAGCTGTGTGCTGCACATAATGCGACAATGCATCGCCTGCCTCTTGTCACTGAGAAGAAGCTGGCATTTTGGTGTCACCGCTCGGTGGATGACACCAGGGTGCGGCCTGACCCTCCACACCTCCCTAGTGACACCGCTGTGGAGACTGCACAGTAGCGCATGTCATATCACAACAATCTTCATTTATATATTGATAGAGATACTTTAGTGATAATGGCAACTGTTTTAAATGGTAAATGTAAATGTTTTTTCCAAACATGGCTTGTTGACATGTTTATATACATAGTAACATAGTATCTGAGGTTGAAAAAAGACAATTGTCCATCGAGTTCAACCTATTTGTGGTCTCCTATGCATGATGATTTGACTAAAATTTCTGACTGATGCTGCTGTCAGCCGTTGCATTTTATTCCTATTTATAGTAACTATAATGCATGACTATGCACCATACCCCTGGATATCCTTATCCAATAGGAATTTATCTAACCCATTCTTAAAGGTGTTGACAGATTCCGCCATTACAACTCCCTCGGGCAGGGAATTCCAAACACGTATTGTCCTTACCGTGAAAAAGCCTTTACGATGTATTGTGCGGAATCTCCTCTCCTCTAACCTGAGCGAGTGTCCACGAGTCCTCTGTGTTGATCTAACCAAAAACAGGTCCCGCGCAAGCTCTGTGTATTGTCCCCTTATATATTTGTAGATGTTGATCATATCCCCTCTTAGTCTCCGCTTTTCCAATGTAAACATGCCTAGTCTTTCAAGCCTTTCCTTGTATTCCATCGTCTCCATGCCCTTAATTAGTTTGGTCGCCCTCCTCTGTACCTTTTCTAGCTCCAGGATATCCTTTTTGTAGTACGGTGCCCAGAATTGTACACAGTATTCAAGGTGTGGCCTCACTAGTGATTTATATAACGGGAGTATAATACTCTCGTCCCTAGCATCAATACCCCGTTTTATGCATGCTAATATCTTATTAGCCTTCTTTGGTGCAGTCCTACTTTGGGTACTACTGCTTAGCTTGCTATCTATGAGGACACCTAAGTCCTTTTCCAGTACAGAATCCCCTAATTTTACCCCATTTAGTAGGTAGGTGTAATTTTTGTTCTTGTTACCACAGTGCATTACCTTACACTTGTCTGTGTTGAAGCGCATTCTCCATTTGGCTGCCCATGCTTCTAATTTAACTAAGTCGTTCTGAAGAGACTCGGCATCCTCCTCTGTATTTATAGTCTTACACAATTTGGTATCATCTGCAAAAATTGACACCATGCTCTCTAGACCTTCTGTTAGGTCGTTAATGAAAATATTGAACAATAGCGGTCCTAATACTGAGCCTTACGGCACACACTTAGCACTTCAGTCCAAGTTGAAAAAGATCCATTAACCACAACGCGCTGCTCCCTATTATCTAACCAGTTTTTGACCCAAGTGCATATTGTGCTTCCTAGCCCTGATTCTTGTAGCTTGTAGATAAGTCTCATGTGTGGAACAGTATCGAACGCTTTGGCAAAGTCTAAAAAGATTACATCCACGTCTTTACCCTGATCTAGGTTTGCGCTTACTGTTTCATAAAAGCCAAGTAAGTTGGTTTGACAGGATCTGTCCTTCATAAACCCATGTTGATTCCTTTTAATGACCTTATTGACTTCAAGGAACTTCTGAATACTATCTCTTAGAATACCTTCCAATACTTTCCCCACTATAGATGTAAGACTAACTGGTCTATAATTACCTGGTTCAGCTTTACTTCCCTTTTTGAATATAGGCACTACCTCCGTTATACGCCAGTCTTTGGGAACTATACCTGATATAACTGAATCCTTAAAGATCAAAGATAGCGGTTTTGCCAGTTCAGAGTGAAGCTCCATTAGAACCCTTGGGTGAATACCATCAGGCCCTGGTGATTTATTAATCTTTAAATGTTTTAATCGGTCACAGACTACTTCCTCGCTTAAATAAGTACCTATCAGTGGGATATTCTCATTATTGAGATTGTGTGTCAGTCCCTGAATTGGGTCCTCTCTAGTGAATACTGTTGAAAAAAACTAATTTAGTGTGTCCACTATGTCATTATCATTTTTGCTTAAGACTCCCAACTTGTATTTTAAAGGGCCTATACTCTCCTTCTTTAATCTCTTGCTATTAATGTATTTAAATATTTTTTTGGGATTCGCTTTGCTTTCCTTTGCTACTAGCTTTTCAGTTTCTACTTTAGCCGCTCTTATTTCCTTCTTGCAAATTTTGTTACATTCCTTATAGTGCTGAAATGACTCTGCTTCCCCGTCAGATTTGTATTTTTTAAATGCTCGCCTTTTCTTGCCCATAAGTTCCTTAATCTTTTTGTTAAGCCACATCGGTTTATGATTTTTATTCCTCTTTTTGCTGCTCATAGGAATAAATTTGAGTGTATTTTTAGCTAGCAGGAATTTTAGTACCTCCCATTTCTCTGTAGTATTTTTTCCTAAAAACAAACCTTCCCATTCAATATCCCTGAAAAATACCCTCATCTTTTCAAAATTTGCTTTTCTAAAGTTTAGAGTCCTAGTTGAGCCAGTATAGGGCTGTTTATGGAAACTGATATTGAATGTGACCATATTGTGGTCGCTGTTTCCTATGGGTTCCCCTACTATAATACCTGATACCAAATCCCCATTGTTTGTTAATACCAGGTCTAAGATTGCATTGTACCTAGTTGGTTCCTCAATTAGTTGGACTAAGTAGTTATCATTAAGTGTGTTTAAAACATATTGCCCCTAGCAGTATCACATGAATCGTTTTTCCAGTTTATCTCTGGATAGTTAAAATCTCCCATCACTACTATGTCTCCTACTCCTGCTGCTCTTTCAATTTGCTTTAGTAACAACTCCTCATCAGATGCGTTGATACCAGGCGGCCTATAGCATACACCCAATACTAACTTTTTTATTCCTTTTTCCCCGCATGCAATTTCTACCCATAATGTCTCGACAGTGTCTACAGTCCCCTCCTGAATATCTTCCCGTATATCAGGTTTTAAAAACGGCTTTACGTAAAGACACACCCCTCCACCCTTTTTATTTAGTCTGTCTCTCCTAAACAGTGTATAGCCCTCTAGATTGACTGTCCAATCATGAGATTCATCCCACCAAGTTTCAGTAAAGCCTATAATATCATACTGTTTGCTTGCTGCAAGTATTTCTAGTTCACCCTTTTTACCAGTAATGCTTCTGGCGTTTACATACATACAACTAAGTTAAGTATTTTCCCTTGCGTTAGGGACATCTTTCACCTTATGTAGCAATGATGACCTGTAATCGTCATTGGTTAGTGCTTTGGTAAAATCTCTTTTAGTACCCATGTTAGTAACCTTACCGCCTGCTCTTACCCTCCCCCAACTTCTCCCCCATTTCGTTTACTACCGCCATCCCCACTATTCTCACTGCATGACCCGTAATTTCTAGCTAAACCCTCCCCCCAGGCTCCTAGTTTAACATATGTTAGAGTATGTTCTAATAGGCCACATACATGTGTTAATAGACCTCAGGTTGAAATCACATCACTCTAACTAGCCTGAGGACGGTCTATTCTGGCGAGTTTCTGACGACTTTTACAAATTGCTACTTATTAAATTATTACTTATTATATATTTTTCTTATTATTACTTATTATGTCTACGTAAAAATTGTGACTTTGAGTTAGGAAACATGGAGAATGATAGTAGGACTTTTCTGGAAGGTTTGCCTGCATTCTCATTTTATTACAGACTGTACTCACTGGAAACACACCAGATTTGCAAACTCGGATCCAAATTCATTCCACCCCCCTATATGTTATTTTCTTTTTTTACAGTAATGGTTGGTAATTTCTTCTCTATAAACCCTGTATTCATACAACTCATCCAAAGCTGGAATGGGATTTATTTCTGTGCTTTGAAATTAATCATCTTATTTTACATGCCTTGATAGTTTGTTAAACCTTTTCTGTTTCCACGTCTAGGAGATAGAATCCTTTGCAAGACAAACCAGATTTTCTGCAAGGAAGATTCCTAGTCACACATGATATAGCTGTCATCTTTCCTTAACCCTCCATACTGTAAACAAGTAAGTGCTGGCAGTGGATCATAAACAGAATTGTAATCTCTATGCCTCAATTTTCCACATGTCTCGCCAAGAAAGGTATCTCTCCATGACATCATTCCATCTCTCTGCTTTACTGTAAATCTTACCTGCAATTCATTTGATTTTACTGTCATTATTGTTGTTTTACTATGAGTGATGACTTTTGGGTACAATGATTTTGCAACGTTTCAGCATACAGATGAGTACTATTGAGTATTTTTGAGTATTTGACTTAATATTTTCTGAGTTTACTATTTTAGTGGTATTGTTTCCAAATAACTTTACAATATAATAAGCCTAGACACTTTGGCCTTCTTAATTAAATTGTAGAAACTTCAGTGTACATTCTACTGTGAGAAAGAAGTTTTGCAGAATTGTGGCTCATCACTTCTATTACAGCCATATTGGATTGCTCCAAGGTGGAGTGGGAAACGTCTGGTACATGAATCAATTCAATGCTGTGCAACATGTTGGATGAAGCATTTAGTGCAATAAATAATAAATATAGTAACTTTATTGGAAAAAAAATCCGAATAAACAATCATAACCCCATAAAAGCTTATAAAATTGTAATTGTATTTTTAATTAACCAAATACCTTTTTGAGAGTATTCTATGATCTATAACATACCCCAGACCCCAACTATATATTTTTTTTGCTTTGCTCTGAATGATGATTTCCTCCAGGAAATGAACTCAATCACAGCTGTAACAGCAAACCCAGTACACACAAGCCCTCACTCAGGGGCTCTTAAAAAGAGGAGGAGGCCCCCTCTGGACTCAGGCACCCATGTGCACCGTACACAATGCACCCATTATAGATACACCAGTGCCCTCACTGGCTACCAGCCTCTGATGACTGTGTCTGTCTGTAAGTACCAAACCATATTTCCGTCCCTTCCTACAAAACACAATTTAAACATTTAAGGCGAAAGGTAATAGCTTCCGAGATTGCTGGAGGTGAGCAATTCCGTCCGAGAACATTTTTTTAAAGCAGTATTCATTTACAAGGCATGGGTTTGCCTTGATAATGACTGCTGCTTTAAAAAAAAGTCTGAGATCGTCCAGTATCCCGCACCTCCTACAATCTCAGAAGCGATTATATTTTCCCTGTAATGTGATGTTACACACATTATACATAATAGTTCATTATATAGTCATCAATTCATTGTCTTTTTTTGGCAAGCTTTATGGCTTCATAGCTTCAACTATTTCATTTGCTTACTTGTGCTTACCACTGGATACAGTATATGCTAGACATGGTTTTACTTTGACGTGACATTCTATGCAGCCTATGACGCAGGGACGTGTGGTGAGGTAAATGGCTCAGAAGGCACTGGCTAGCACCATAGCTAGATTTACACACAATATATGAGCCAAAGGGTACATGTGGGCATTATACACAGGTGCAGCAGTATAAACTCCTGGAAATTTGGTTAGTGTTAATCAGAGATGTGCAGAAAAGATAAGCAGTGCCTCACCTGCCATAGACTTTTCACCCCAGAGTTTTGACTATAAAAATGATTAGAATAGTTCTAAGAATATAATTTAACATATTCTGTGTATTTTTTCACATACTTTATGCAGTCAGAACTCTGGCATATACGTTAGAATGACAGGAAAGGCTCTGTCTCACCTAGACGCACGTCACTGCTTATGACTATGCTGCCTGTAAGGATTCAAACCCAAAGTCATTTTGTCTCTCCTCCCAGCTACCCATCTCCTCCATTCTGTCTACTCTGCTATCTTTCTCCACCCCCATCCTTCCCTTTTACTTACTTTATTTACACAGTGATGGAGAGAAAAGGCTTATCTTATAGGCAGGTAGACCGTCAGGATCCCGACGGTTGGTATCCCGGCTGTCGAAATACCAACACCGGAATCTCCACACTGATCAGAATACTGGTGTAGGCATCCTGAATGAGATCAAAATGCCGTCATCCCGACAGCCGAGATCCCGATCAAGTGACTGCCAGGCTGCTGGAGAGATAAACTGGGGAAGGGGGGTAGCGGTTAGGTTTAGGCTGAGGAGGGGTTTAGGTTAAGGCACCCCCAGGGCTGGGAGGGTTAGGTTTAGACTGCTGTAAGGGAGGGTTAGGGGGTTAGGCGGTGAGGGGTAGCATGCTTTCCTGACCCCTCTTGGGATTCTAAACAGCAGGATGCCATGGTCGGTGTTCTGACCACCGGCATCCCGACCGCCGGCATTTCAGCCCCAACTCAGTAGACCATCCAGACCCCTCCCAGGCCCAGTTGCAGTAGAAAAGCGGGAGTTCTGTGATATATCATGTTACTCCATCTATTCTACTAAGGGCGGCTAGGAGAAGAATATATAATACAACAGCCACTGAGAAAGTGAGTAGCACACCACTGCCCCCTGTCACAGTCACAGTGTGGATTACAGTAATACCTGGGATGTAATATTTATATTTCCTAGGTATTTTGGGACCTAAAAACTGATTAGAATCACTTAATGTCCTTTATATCACCACACTCTAAATTACATCATACAATGCACCTAAAAATGTAATGCATCCCTTGCCATTAACACAAAGGTATTTTACAGGGAGAACATTATCACAACCTAATTAGAGGAAAGCTACCAGTGGTCATTAACAGGTAAGAGAAGGTAAACACAGGGCCGTTGCTAGGGTGTTCGGCGCCCTCCTGCAAACTATAAGTTTGCGCCCCCCCCCCACACTATAAAGGGACACCGTGCGCTGTAAAAAGGGGTGTGGTCTCACAAGGAATGGGCGTGGCCACACAAAGTACCCCCATTTCAATTAACGCCACACAGTAGCATAATCGTATTCACATTACACAGCAAGTAGTAGTGCCGCTTATACACATAATGCCCACAGATAGTAGTAGCGCCCTGTATACGCAATGGCCATAGTAGCAGCACACCTTATACGTAATGCCCACAGTAGTAGCGCCACTTATACATAACACCGATAGTATTGGCGCCCCTTATATGTACTGCCCATTGTAGAAGTGCCTCTTATGCGTAATGTCCATAGTAGTAGCGCCATTTAAACATAATGCCCACAGTAGTAGCACCGCTTATACGTAATGCACATAGTAGCAGCGCCGCTTATACGTAATGCACATAGTAGCAGCGCCGCTTACACATAATGCCCATATTAGCAGTGCTGCTTATACGTAATGTCTATAGTAGTAGTGCCGCTTTTACGTAATGTCCATAGTAGTAGTGCGCTTATATGTAATGCCCATAGCAGTAGCGCCGCTTATACGTAATACACATAGTAGCAGTGACGCTTTTACGTAATGCCCATAGTAGTAGTGCTGCTTATACGTAATGCCCATAGCAGTAGTGCCGCTTATATGTAATGCGCATAGTAGCAGTGGCGTTTTTACGTAATGCCCATAGTAGTAGTGCCGCTTATACATAATGCCCATAGTAGTAGTGCCGCTTATACATAATGCCCATAGTAGTAGTGCTGCTTATACGTAAAGCCCATAGTAGTAGTGCCGCTTATACATAATGCCCATAGTAGTAGTGCTGCTTATACGTAATGCCCATAGCAGTAGTGCTGCTTATACGTAATGCGCATAGTAGCAGTGGCGCTTTTACGTAATGTGCATAGTAGTAGCGCCGCTTATATGTAATGCCCATAGTGGTAGTGACACTTATATGTAATGCCCACATAGTGGTAGTGACACTTATATGTAATGCCCATAGAAATGGCACTTATACAAACAACCCCCCCACACATATATATATATATATATATATATATATATACACACACCCATATATTCTCTCTCTCTCTCTCTCTCTCTCTTCACTTACCTAACAGTCTGGCTGGCCATAGCAGCATCCTGGTTCCGTGTAGCTCCGCCCCCCATTCTCATGTAGCCATGCCCCCTTTTCGGCCCAGACCAATCCCGCTGTCACAGGTGAGGGGGAGAGGAGGCTCCAAGCTGCCGGCGCTGCTGCCTGTCATATAGTGTGACAGGCAAAACAGCCGACAGCAGCAGCAGGGGGAGACAGGCCGGCGCAGCAGCGTGGATGCAGAGCAGAGACAGCGCCTCTCCTGGCCTGGCGCCTACCTGCTCTGCATCCCTTTGCTGAGCGGGTAGCGCCAGGCCTGGGTAAACAGCTACAGATGTGTCATACATCTAGCCTCAGTACAACATGCACTGTGAGATGCCTTTCGTGAGTGAGCCGGAAGTTCCCTGGCAGCTGTGCTAACATGGGGAATCTTTTTTTTTTTTGCTGTAAATGTGTCTTATTCGCATTGCTATGTGAATAAGTCGCACAAGCAGACTTCATTAAAATAATATGCGGCATGGCTATATGCTGTGTGCAACTGTATATGCATACCAAATGCTACATTACAGTGTTTTCCAGGAATCGTGTAGTAGCATTTCGTATGCTGATAGAGCTGCAGTCACACAAAAAATATAGGCCTGCTTCATATAATTTTAATCAGCAGAGTCCGTCTGTGCTGAATAAGAATGAGAATAAGACGCATTTTACGGAAAAAAATGCACACAAAAATGTCCGTCGTTAGTAAATACGCTCACGACTAGGCGCGACTAGAAGGGCTGTTTAACTTGACTGCACAAACGATGTAAGAGGACACATCTGTATGCAAGTGACCTTACTAGTTTCAAGATGAGCACCAACCCCTGTGTTTTGTTTTGTTTTGGATCTGTATTAACTTTGTGTTTTGATTTCTGGTTTTGCTAAAACCGCCCTCATGTGTTTTGGTTTTAGATCTGTATTTTTTTTTTAATTGATATAAATAGCTAAAATCACATAAATTGTTCCGACAGTATTGCTAACCTCAATAACATTAATTTCCAGTAATTTTCAGTAAATTTTGACCACCTCACAATGAATATTGTTTTCTGCCATTTTAGGTCAAAAGGTTGCACAGAGTTAGCTGGCTGACTAAGCTAAGTGACAGCAGTGGGTGGCACAAACACATGGCAGTTCAACTTCAAACATGGCACATCTAGGTTACAGAGTGGCACTGCAGTGGCAGATAGGATGGCAGTTTAATAAACTATACAATCCCATAGAAAATAACCAAGAATATTTTCACTAATCAAGAACTACTGTAGGTCAGAGACCCAAGGGAAGTACAGGGAAATGGAGGTGGAGCATATATTGGAAGGCAGGTAAAAAAAAAATGATTGATTGATTACTACAAAAAAATAAAATGAGACATAGACTATACTGAACTTCTGTTTTGCAGCAAATAAGGAGAGAAAAGACTATGAAAAAAACAAGACTGATCAATTGATTGATTGATTCAAATTGATATGTGTGAGGCACCACGTAATTTCTTGTTAAAAATGTGTTGCAAATTAGTAATGCAAAGACTATCCCTAATGCCCCCCCAATATACAGCCCATTATGAAAAGAAAAGTGGTGCAAGATGGAATTGTCCTTGTACCCTCCCACCCACTTTTATGAAGGACCTGCACAGTTTAACAAACCAAGCACTTCAGTGGCAGAGACTGACAGTTTTGTGGCAGAAGTGCTTGGTTTGTTTGGCCCCCACAAACCAATTTTATGGGAAGACTACCTCCAGTAACTTTTGAGGAGGTTGATGATGAAAGTGTTAATTACAACAAATTATCCCAATTTTGTAAAATAAATTTAATGAACTTGCCACAAAAGACATAACAAGTAGGTGCCTAGATGGTTAATGTCCCTACCTCTACTAACTATGGCCTCATAAATAAAGCTGATACCTTCACAAAAGTTGTCAGGATTTGGGTTAAAATAATACCACACCAAAGAGGTGGCTTTTTTGGTCTTATGCCCAGGCATCACAATAGCTTTCTTTTTTATCATGGACCAAAACTGCTGTCACTGGTGGCTGACGCAAACAACATCATCAACACCCTCATCCTCAGTAGCATCAGAAAGTACACAAATATCCCCCTTATCCTGTTCCACTTCTACAGTAGCATCCCCAAATTTCTATTATGTCACCATAATCACCATCTTTACTTGTTCTGCTTATCCCCACAATTGCAGATCATGCAGAAATGGTGGATGGCGTCAAAGGAGGCTTCTCTATGAGTACAGTCTAAAAAATGTCAGACCTACACATAGCTAATGTCGACACTCCTAGTCTCACTTCATGGTTTTGTGAACACACAGTTTGTTATCAAACATTAGTGTTCTTTTACTGGTGCACTGATTTGTTGGTTTTTAATGTGATATCTATACCACTTTTTTAACAAAAGAAAGATTTTGATTTCAGATGCCCTTTCTTAAACTTTCTTACCCTGGACCACCTTTACTAGATGTTGTATTAGTATCATGACTGGCCGCAGCCATGGCACTATCAATTGGTTGCTGCTCCTGCTCTTCTATCAACTAATCATGATCCATAATGACTCGGTGCTTATATTTATGTGAACACAGTGGTGTACAGTGGACACCAGTTGTACAAAAAAACCTATAGTAATAGTATTGTACTTATTTACTTGATCATTTTTTTTAAATGACCACTAACTACAGAGTCACACTGCTTATGTGATGCACACAAAAGTTGCACAAAAAACGGTATTATAATAGTATTATTTATTTACTTTAACTTTTTTTAAATGACCTCAAATCAATACGGAGTCACAGTGCTTATGTGACATGAACGCACTGGGGTAAAGCTGAGAATGCAAAACTTGTACAAAAAACAACTATAGTATAATAGTATTATATTTATTTACATGACCTTTTTTTTAAATGACCACTTGCTATGGAGTCACACTGCTTATGTGACATGAATGCACTAGAGTACAGCTGAAGAAACAAAAGCTGTTCAAAAAACAACTATAGTATTATAATAATAATAATAATAATAATAATAATAATAGTATTATTTATTTACTTGAACTTTTTTAAATGATCACTCAAGTCACTACGGAGTCACACTGCTTATGTAATGTTAAAGCACTGAGGTAGATCCAAGCACACAAAAGTTGTACAAAAAACAAGTTCAGTATAATAGTATTATGTACTTGAACTTTTTTTGGAAAATGACCACTCAGTTCACTATGCACTTGCACTGCTAATGTGATGTGAACGCACTGTGGTACAGCTGAGCACATAACAGTTGTACAAAAAAAACAACTATAGTATAATAATAATAATAATAATAATAATAAAAGTATTATTTATTTTCTTGAACTTTTTTTTTTAATTACCACTCACTACAGAGTCACACTGCTTATGTGACATGAACGTACTGGGGTACAGCTGAGTACACAAATGTTGTACAAAAATGCAACGTAATAGTATTATTTATTTACTTGATCTTTTAAAAAGAAATTACCACTCAAGTCACTAGAGAGTCACACTGCTAATGTGACGTGAATGCATAGGGGTACATCCAAGCACACAAAAGTTGTACAAAAAACAACTATAGTATAATACAATTTTAATAGGCAAAGATTCCCAAAAACGCTTACGAAGCCAAGAAACTGAATAGCTGCTCAGCAGAGCTGCAAATATTCCAAAATTCACCAACAAACAGCTCATAATTAAAAGAAAAGCGGTGCAAGATGGAATGGTCCTAGGTCTCTCCCACCACGCTTATGTTGTAAAGGACATGCACAGTTTAACAAACCAAGCATTTCAGCAACAGGGACTGCCACTTTGTGGCTGAAGTGCTTGGTTTGTTTGGGCCGCCACAAATCAAACGAACAATGGGAAGCTGACAGTGTTGATCTCTACAGAGGCAAGATGTCATTGCCATTATCATCCTCACCCTCATCATTGTGTACATTTTCTTTAAACAATATTAATTTGTTCCCGCTGGTAATTGCTGGTAAAGGTCTTCCTCATGGAATTTGGAGTTCATTTTTATGAACATCATATTTTTCACATTTGAGGAAGTAGCCTCCTATGATGATCGTCGTCAAGGTTCCCAGCTCTGCTAAAAACTCTTTCAGAGTATATACTGGAGGTAACAACTTGCTCACCAGAAGCTCTTTGCATCTCTTAAGATCTGTGTTCATTGGAAATAAAGACACAATGTATGACTTAAACCTAGGATCAAGTACGGTCACCAAAATATAGTGATCTGATTTCAAAATATTGATGACCCTTGGATCCTGGCAAAGCAAATATAGTACTTGATCTACAAGTCTGACAAACTTAGCAGAATCGCTTCATTTCATCTCCTTCAGTTTCTTGAGCAGCTTTTCCAAAATTGTGATTAGGGGAATCACCTGACTCAAGCTGGCAGTGTCAGAACTCACTTCACAGGTGACTACTTCAATGGGCTTCAGCAACTTGCACAAGACAGAAATTATTCTCCACTGTGCTGGAGTAAGATACATTCCCCCTTCTCTCCCTATGTTACAGCTTATTGTGTAGTTTTGGATGGCTTTCATCTGGTCCTCCATTCGCTGAAGCATATAAAGGATGGAATTCCACCTTGTTACTATCTCTTGCTTCAGCTGATGGCAGGTCAGACTGTACTGTTCTTGCAGGTGCTACAAGCATCTACATGTTGCTGCTGAATGCTGAAAATGTCCCGTAATTTTTCGGGCCACATGCAGCATCTCTTGCACACTCTTGTCATTTCTTAAACATTCTGCACCACCAAATTGATTGTGTGAGCAAAGCATAGGATGGGTTGTAATTTCCACAGCTATAATGCCCCCTCAATTTTTGTGGCATTATCAGTAATCACAAATTTCGAGGACAGTCCAAGCCATTTTGCAAGGACATCAGTTTTTCTAAGAGGTTGTCACTGGTATGTCCCATAGTGAAGCCGGTGATACAGAGAGTAGCCTGCCTCTGAATGAGCTGGCGTTTGTTAGATGCTGCTGCTGTTCCTGTTGCTGAAGGCAGTTCACCTACCCAGTGGGCTGTCACAGTCATGTAACCTTTAGGATGCCCAGTTGCGCTTATCCACTTATCTGTGGCACCTGCATTTTGGAGGCCAATAATGAAATTTTGTTTAACGTCGATGTACAGGCAGGAAATTTACTTTTTACTAGTAAAATTAAATCTAGATAGGATTTGGTAGTGATTCATAATGACATACTGACATACTACATAAATATTACTACGGTAGCCCTGACTGTACCCATTGACCAATGGAAAAGGAAGCACAGCCTTCTTCTGTCGACTGAATGTGCATTAGTTGTAAAAAAAAAAAAGGTTTGTTGTTGTTTACTGCCCAGTAGTAACAATCACAATGGCACAAACACAGACTTTTTTTTTATTTTTTACAGACAGTTTGCCCACCGCCCTGAACACACCAGGCTCCCTTACTCCACTCCACACCGACACAGTGCCCCTTCCTGCCCTGAACACAATTGAAGGGACCTGTGACTATGCACTGCTGTATTCACAGTGTCAAACACACAAACACACAATGAAATGCTCCCTCTTCCATGCAGACAGTGCAGTGGCGTCACAAGGCGGGTGCGGGGGGTGCGGCCCGCACCCGGGTGTGACACCTGGAGGGGGTGACACCAAATGTCAGCTCCTCCGCAGTGACAGGAGCCAGGTGCTGCAGTGTGAAATTCCGCTACAGCACCCGGCTCCTGTCATAGCAGAGGAGCCGACAGCACACTGAGACCGTCTCTGGTGGAAGCCCAGCATCTCCGGAGATGCTGGGCACGCCCCCAGAGTGACGATACCAGTATCCCCGCGAAGCCACGCCCCCTAGCTGTAAGACCACGCCCCCTTTTTGCCGCGATTGCGGCAGTACATCAGGGGTGCGCACCGGGTGTCACCACACCTGGTGACGCCTCTGAGACAGTGCCAGGGGCGGATCCAGAAGAAAATGAAAGGGGGAGCACCATGATAGGGTAACGGTAATAGTTATATTTACATGCACCTAAGGCACGCGTGCTCCCAGATAAGGGGTGTGGTATCACAGGGGACTTGTCCTCACAGAGTACACCATCAGGTAATGATTGGCTGTAGGAGTGCATCCTGGTTTATTGCCAATGTTTCGCCCTGATGAAAAGGCTGATTGGGCCTTGAAATGCTTGGAACCTGTTGTATTAGTTATGGGAGCCTGGAAGGTACCCCAGCACAATATAATTATTATAGTTTTTAGTTGGTGGTGGCAGGTGCAGCATACCTTGTTTTGGGCACTGCAGTGAGACTCAGACTGCAGGACACGAACTGCCCATCTTTGATTAGCAGAAGCAGCCAGCTGGATCTCCAACAAGCAGCATAAGACATCTGCAGGACAGCCCTGTCACAATCACACAGGTCGCCTTCTCAAAGTTGAGGCTGAGTGTGACTGTACCTAGCATGGTGGTAAAGGAAGTGGAGGAGGAAGCGCTGGGATTATTGGGGGTCATTCCGAGTTGTTCGCTCGTTGCCGATTTTCGCAACGGAGCGATTAAGGCAAAAATGCGCATGCGCATGGTACGCAGTATTTTAGCACAAAACTTAGTAGATTTACTCACGTCCGAACTAAGAATTTTCATCGTTGAAGTGATCGGAGTGTGATTGACAGGAAGTGGGTGTTTCTGGTCGGAAACTGACCGTTTTCTGGGAGTGTGCGGAAAAACGCAGGCGTGCCAGGATAAAACGCAGGAGTGTCTGGAGAAACGGGGGAGTGGCTGGCCGAACGCAGGGCGTGTTTGTGACGTCAAACCAGGAACGAAACGGGCTGAGCTGATCGCAGTGTAGGAGTAAGTCTCGAACTACTCAGATACTGCTAAGAATTTTCTATTCGCAATTCTGCTAATCTATCGTTCGCAATTCTGCTAAACTAAGATACACTCCCAGAGGGCGGCGGCCTAGCGGGTGCAATGCTGCTAAAAGCAGCTAGTGAGCGAACAACTCGGAATGACCCCCATTGTGCGGTGCAGTGAGGGCTGATGAAGCCTTCTGCGCCGTTATAAGTAACAGTCTTACTCGATGCTGGCATTTGAACCCCGCACCTGGGCTGGCGGGAGGTAGGTTGCGGTGTGAGCAGGAGGAGGCTGGTGCTGCAGTTCCAGCCTCCCCATTGGTTACCACACGGACTTGCTGTTAGAGCCGCAGCAGGTCCTAGTGCCTGCCGGCTCTTTTATCAAATCTGACTGACGGAAATAGCAGCAGTGCTGCTGCTGTTCTCCTTTTGAAAAAAAAAAAAGAAGTCTAGTGATCGTGCTGAGCCCAAAAAAAAGTGGGTCACTTTTAAAAATTGGGGTCCTATCTGTCATTTTCTGGGTCTCATCGGAATGAAGGTTCATATTAATCTTATTAATTATTCAAATATAAAAACAGACTTGATTTCGACACTACAAAGTATTGCGAGGGGGAGGAGGGGGTGACAATGCTGCTGGGATGTGTAGCATACAGGACACTCTGCCCCAGAGCTGTAACTAGACATTTCAGTGCCCTTTGGCAGAAAGTAAATTAGTGCTCCCCCTGCCATACTACACAAGGACAGTGCGCGCCGAAGGCGTGCACCAAAAATTAGGGGTGTGGCTTCATGGGGAAAGAGCCTGGCCACATAACAGTACCAATTCACATTACACCACACAGTTAGAGCACGTTATATACACATTGCAGCAGGTAGAGCACGTTATACAGATTGCGCCAGTTAGAACACCCTATACACATTGCACCAGGTAGAGCACGTTACACACATTGCAACAGATAGAGCACGTTACATACATTGCACCAGGTAGAGCACGTTGCACCAGGTAGAGCACGTTATACACTCTGCGACAGGTAGAGCACGTTATACAGATTGTGCCAGTTACAACACGTTATACACACTGCACCAGGTAGAGCACGCTATACAGATTGCGCCAGGTAGAACACGTTATACAGACAGAGCCAGGTAGAACACGTTTTACACACTGTACCAGGTAGAGCACGTTTTACACACTGCGCCAGGTAGAGCACGTTATACAGATTGCGCCAGGTAGAACACGTTATACAGATTGCGCCAGGTATAACACGTTATATAGATTGTGCCAGGTAGAACACGTTATACACACTGCACCAAATAGAGTACGTTACACACATTGCACCAGGTAGAGCACATTACACACATTGCGCCAGTTAGTGTTCTATACACATTGCACCAGGTAGAGCATGTTATACACGTTTTATATGGTACTAGGGAGTAGCTACAGAGGTAGCAGGGAGTAGGGACAGAGAGAGGCACCAGGGAATAGGGACAGAGGTAGCAAAGACAGAGAGAGGCACCAGGGAATAGGTACAGAGAGAGGCACCAGGGGGTAGGGACAGAGGTAGCAAGGAGTAGGGACAGAGGCACCAGGAGGTAGGAACGGAGGCAGCAGGGGGTAGGGACGGAGGCAGCAGGGGGTAGGGACGGAGGCACCAGGGGGTGGGGACAGAGGCACCAGGAGGTAGGAACAGATGCACCAGGAGGTAGGAACAGATGCACCAGGGGGTAGGGACAGAGGCACCAGGGGGTAGGGACAGAGAGGCAGGAGAGAGTGCAGCCAGAAACTCCACCACCATAACAACACCCTCCAGGGACCAGGCCCCCACCGCTTACCATGGACACTGCCAGCAGCAGCGGAGTCAGGCCGGGGGTATAGTCCGTGGATCTGCATGAGGCCACACCGCCGCCAGCATGGAGTCAAAGGATGCGTCCAGGGTGAGCGGAAAACAAGGAGGGGGCGGCTGCATGGGTGAGGAGGGAGAAGAGGTGAATCAGCGGGGAGAGCGGCGGCGGCATCCAGCCGGGGGAACAGGGGACCGAACTGCCCCCACCTCAGGTACAGCAGCGGACTCAGCAGTTAATCAGGGGGGAGAGAGCATGTGGAGCAGAGGAGGAGGGGAGGGCGGGAGATCACACTCTTCCAAGTTCCTCCCTCCCACCGGACTGATTGACAGCGCAGCACAGGACAGGACAGCGCTGCGGCTCACAGCACGTCCTGAGGGACCCGGCGTTTTTTTATTTTTGTCCCCAACATCAATTCCTGGGTAAAATACGCGCTATAGCGCGTTTTTGCCAACACTGAGAAGTCAGAAACGAGGGGGGGCACTGAGAGTCCTGCCTACACTGCCTACTACATCGGATATCACTCGTGAAATGGCGCCTGAACACGAGGAGGGACTTTTATATGTGAGCCAAAACACGAGAGATCCGACAACAGGAAGATGACATTTTGGCTATTTTGGGATCCAAGTCAGACGGGGAAACCCTGTTGGGCCCCCTGTGTTCAGCAGGGACGGATTTAGGAATCAAGGAGCCCCTAGGCAAAACAGTAATGGCCGCCCCCTTCTGCCCAATATTATTTATTTTCATTGTTTGGATATAAGCACTTATTAAGTATATATATATATATATATATATATATATGTTATAGTTCATAGCATTTTTATTATATATATATATATATATATATATATATATATACATACACTATACACACAGTGGGGCAAAAAAGTATTTGGACAGCCACCGTTTGTGCAAGTTGACCCGCTTAAAAAGATGAGAGAGGTTTGTAATTTCTATCATAGGTACACTTCAACTGTGAGAGACAGAATATGAAGAAGAAAAAAAAAGGGAAATCACATTGTATGATTTTTAAACAATTTAGCTGTATATTCTTGCGGAAAATAAATATTTGGACAATCAAAAAGTTTAACTCAATACTTTGTAATATAACCTTGGTTGGCAATTACAGAGGTCAAACGTTTCCTGTAGTTCTTGACCAAGTTTGCACACACTATAGCAGGTATTTTGGCCCACTCTTCCATACAGATCTTCTCTAGATCTGTCATGTTTTGGGGCTGTCGCCGGGCAACACGGACTTTCAACTCCCTCCACAGATTTTCTAGTGGGTTGAGGTTTGGAGACTGGCTAGGCCACTCCAGGACCTTCAAGGTGAACAAACAAATGATTTTCCTTATTGCGCAAAAAATAAACAGTGGTGCAGCTATGAGAAAAAGGGATTCTTCACAATAATCCCAATGGCATATACAAAATACAAAGATGTTTTCTCAAGTAAGCGCAAACACATACATATCCTGATAATCTTTTGTTGTCCTTCTTCAATACTGGCAAAAGATGGTAACAGGACTTTAGCTTCAGATGTATGGTGAGATTTCCAGAAAATACCACTTCTTTAAATTGCCACAGCCATTAGTGGTGTATCTCAAATAAAAAGAAAGTTCATAGTGCAATATTGTCTTAAGATAAAATCAGGTATTTATTCACACTAAAAACTCACAATTGATAAAACAAATAACAGCATAAAACCATCAAAATGGTGGATAGTTCTTTAGCCTGGGGTCACACACGACCTCTAAATGGAACAGATCCGGACTATTCCATAGAAAGGCACCGTTTATAGCTCACCCGACCAATCCACCGTATCAGCTCACACAGCTCAAAGCTTTTCGGACATCCAGGTCCTTCATCAGAGGCATCTTTTTATTTGAGATACACCACTAATGGCTGTGGCAATTTAAAGAAGTGGTATTTTCTGGAAATCTCACCATACATCTGAAGCTAAAGTCCTGTTACCATCTTTTGCCAGTATTGAAGAAGGACAACAAAAGATTATCAGGATATGTATGTGTTTGCGCTTACTTGAGAAAACATCTTTGTATTTTGTACACTCCAGGACCTTGAAATGCTTCTTACGGAGTCACTCCTTAGTTGCCCAGGCGGTATGTTTGGGGTCATTGTCATGCTGGAAGACCCAGCCACGTTCCATCTTCAATGGTCTTACTGAGGGAAGGAGGTTTTTGCCCAAAATCTCATGATACATGGCCCCATTCATCCTCTCCTTAATACGGATCAGTCGTCCTGTACCCTTTGCAGAAAAGCAGCCCCAAAGCATGATGTTTCCACCCCCATGCTTCACAGCGGGTATGGTGTTCTTGGGATGCCATTCATCATTCTTCTCCCTCCAAACACGGCAAGTGGAGTTTATACCAAAAATTATGATTTTGTTCTCATCTGACGACATTACATTCTCCCAATCCTCCTCTGGATCATCCAGATGGTCACAGGCAAACTTTATACGGGCCTGGACATGTGCTGGCTTAAGCAGGGGGACCTTTCGGGCGCTGCAGGATTTCAATCTATGACGACGTAGTGTGTTACTAATGGTAAACTTTGTGACTGTGGTCCCAGCTCTCTTGAGGTCATTGACCAGGTCCCCCTGTGTAGTTCTGGGCTGATTCCTCACCGTTCTCAAGATCATTGATACCCCACGAGGTGAGATCTTGCATGGAGCCCCAGGTCGAGGGAGATTGTCAGTGATCTTGTATTTCTTCCATTTTTTAATAATTGCACCAACAGTTGATCTCTTCTCACCAAGCTGCTTGCCTATTGTCGAGTAGCTCATCCCAGCCTTGTGCAGCTCTACAATTTTGTCCCTGGTGTTCTTAGACAGCTCTCTGGTCTTGGCCATGGTGGAGAGGTAGCAGTCTGACTGTTTGAGGGTGTGGACAGGTGTCTTTTATACAGATCACCAGTTCAAACAGGTGCCATTAATACAGGTAACAAGTGGAGGATAGAAGAGCTTCTTAAAGAAGAAGTAACAGGCCTGTGAGAGCCAGAAATCTTGCTGCTTGGTAGGTGTCCAAATATTTATTTTCCACAAGAATATACAAGTAAATTGATTAAAAATCATACAATGGGATTTCCTGTTTATTTTTTTCAGATTTTGTCTCTCACAGTTGAAGTGTACCTATGATGGAAATTACAGACCTCTCTCATCTTTTTAAGTGGGTCAACTTGCACAATCGGTGGCTGTCCAAATACTTTTTTGTCCCACTGTGTGTGTGTGTGTGTGTGTGTGTATGTATGTATATATATATATATATATATATATATATATATATATGATACAAACAAAATTCCCAAGTGCGCTATATAGGAACGTCTTTACGGTAATTCTTCCAATGTTGTTTCCATAGGTGTAAGTTGGATATTGGAGAAAGTTTGTGACCGGGAACCTGTAACGGACACCCCTCACCAAATGGTCACCCAAACAAGAGGCCCAAGGCCAATTAATAAAAGATTATTTTAATAACATTCATTTGAACAAATGCAATTTTTACATAGTTCATCATGTAATGAGTATATAGATAGTAAATATAAATGTCAGTAAAAAAGACAACCACTGCGTTTGTTGAATAATTTGAACTCTAGATACTCACTCACCTCTTTAAGGTGTGAGCTCACAAGGGAGTATCTTCACAAACTAAGTAGGAAACTTCTGACTGACAATTGGCCTTGGGCCTCTTGTTTGGGTGACCATTTGGTGAGGGGTGTCCGTTACAGGTTCCCGGTCACAAACTTTCTCCAACTTACACCTATGGAAACAACATTGGAAGAATTACCGTAAAGACGTTCCAATATAGCGCACTTGGGAATTTTGTTTGTATCTTATATTCTTTAGAGATCCTTCAACAGAGATCTCTCCCGTTGTGCTGCTTTGAGTTTGGCGCAAGATAAGGGTACTATTGTATGTATGTATATATATATATATATATATATATATATATATATATAAATGCTATGAACTATAACATTTCATTTTATTTTAATTATGTATACATAGTTACCAAGTAGGACAGCTTACAATGGCAGTTTTTGGATGTCCTACTAATTTACACTCCACCCAAGGTGGTGTATGGTACAGTAGAGTGAAATATTTTGTAGTTACTGGTAAATTTCGGAATAACAATACAGAAACAAGCAGCCAGGTACTGCCCCACAACAAGTGCTACCCCACAACAAGTGCTGCCCCCAGGAAAATCACCAGTGATGTTCAGGTGGGTCCAGTTAACACACTTATCTCTGATATGCTCAGCAAACTTTTGCTGGGGAACTAAGATGGCCTCCAGTCTGGCCTCAATGTAGAAGATGTACACTTTTTGCAAGTGCCAACTAGCACATGGATATTCATTGGGGTATATGCAATTGCGGTCGAATTCCCGAAATTGTCGAAAAACGGGACTTTTTCGCCCAAAAAAAAAAACCCCGACAATGCAATTCAGTACTTTCCGTCAAAAAAACGGACTTTCAAAATTCGACTTTTTGAAATTCGACATTTGTCAAATTCGACATTTCTGCAATGGTACAAATGCAGCAATTCGCCAAAAGTATATTCAATTGAAGTTTGGAAATTCGACAACAGTGCTTTTAGACAGTAAATTCGTCATTTTCAATCCGCCACACTTTGGTGGGGGAATCTAATAAAAAAAATTTAAAACGTGTTTTTTTTGGTGATTTTTTTTATTGGTAATAGCATATCTATTTATATTAGAAGAGATTAGGTATTTGGTTTGTCTATTTTGGAGGCACAATTATTATTTATATATTTTTAAAAATATATATATATTTTTTTTTTAAATGGAATGGTAAAAAACAGCCAATCAGGTGAGTGCCACGAAGTAGCGCTTCCTGATTGGCTGAAGGGACCTTCTGTGACAGCAGTCACGTGGGGTCCCGGCATTCGTGGAAAGGGGTCCCATGTGTAAACATGGGACCCCTTTCAGTCCGTTTGGTTCGGGTGTTCGTTTTTTTTTTTTTTTGCCAAGTACGTGGATTATAACCTGGACACTGGATTGAGGTGAGTATAATTTTTTTCACAGGTACCCCGGATTCTTCAGTGACGAGGGGGGCGTGGCAGTCGGCGGATCAACATAGGTAAGTATGTATGTGTCGGCATGTATGAAATAAAGTTTTACTTTCACGGTGTGTGTCTCCTGTTTTTATTTGGGTATTTTTTTCCAGTAGAACTACAGGTACCAGCGGGCCCATTTTTCTCCCGCATGCTGGTACTTGTGGTTCTCCAAGTACCAGCTTGCGGGGGAGGCTTGCTGGGACTTGTAGTACTAATGGAAAAAACAATATTCTTTCATTTTTCCAAAGGCTATCAGCCCCCCATCTGCAGCCCTTGGATGGGGGGGACAGCCTCGGGCTTCACCCCTGGCCCTTGGGTGGCTGGGGGGGGACCCCTTGATTGAAGGGGTCCCCACTCCCCCAGGGTACCCCGGCCAGGGGTGACTAGTTGGATATTTAATGCCACGGCCGCAGGGCGCTGTATAAAAGTGACCCCTGGCTGTGGCATTATCTGTCCAGCTAGTGGAGCCCGATGCTGGTGTAAAAAATACGGGGGACCCCTACTCTTTTTGTCCCCCGTATTTTTTGCACCAGCACCAGGCGCAGAGCCCGGTGCTGGTTTAAAAATACGGGGGATCCCATGAAATTTTTCCCCCCGGATTTTTAGAACCAGGACCGGCTCGAAGAGCCTGAGGCTGGTTATGCTTTCGAGGGGGGACCCCACGCAAATTTTTCCCCCCGTTTTTTCCCGTTTTTTTTAAATCGGAACACAATCCGTCAAATCGGCCGTTTTTCGTCAGCGGGACTGTCGAATCCGTTTTTCATTGAATATGGTCAATTTCGGCACCCACTTGCCGAAATTAGACGGTCGAATTGTGTAGAATTAAAAAACGGCTGAAAAATTGCCGCGATTCGCCGCTAATTGCATATACCCCATTATCCCTTAATTTCTACAAAGTTGGTGAAAAATCAAGCTTTTTACTTTTCTAGAAATTAAGTATTGGTGTCATTCATTGCAAAGGAATACAAAAAATATTATAAATATCTCCTGCTTACCTTTCAGTCCTGATCTGGCCTGGCGTTCCCATACAGTAGTATAAGGACCTAAGTTCATCAATATACTAAAATACTACATTATCGGAACTCGACAGCGCAAACCTTTTGCCGTCTTCAGATGCCGTTTGTTCCTGGACCCCAATCCCTTCCTGAGAATCCTTTCAAACCCTTCTGAAAGTCGCCAGTTTCTTCATACGCATGCATGAACCCAGTTCATATATGTGCACTAATTACTGCTGAGTTAGACAGTGGTAATTTCCACTGCTACTAAAGTAGCGGTTTTGTTTACAGATTGTGGAGACAGCTGTTCTCACACTGTTGTATTGCTCTGTGGTTTAAGTATCCACCGCTGCTACTCGCAGCGGGATTGATATTAAGCATTACAGAGGATCAATACTTAATGAATATACTACTATGAGAGAGAAATAATGAGATAACGAGAGTCACTTATAAAAAATAAATTCAGCATTCAGGAATCAGAGGAAACGGGAACAGTTTAATGAATTTCTGTTGTAGGCTGATGCATTTAGATGTTGGATACATACGCATTTTCTGCAACTTGCAGAGCTAGATTTAACTCAAGATGAACTCTGAAAAGGGAGCACGTGCGCCAAATTTATACCATTAGAAACCTGTGCGCACGTGCGCCAAATTTATACCAGTAGAAACCTGTGCCCCGGTTTCCTCAAGGAGAGTAATATAAATGCTAAAGTTACAGCACACAAGCTAAAAAATTCTGGCATATACATTAAACTGACTGAAAGAATTACAAATAAATGTCACATTTACCATGCGAAATGCAACAAAATACAAATTCAAAGTACTAATTATGTTCAATTGCATACAAACATCCATAGGATTCTGCTTTAAAAAAATCAAGACCTATTGAAAATATAGTAATAGTATTAGTGGGAGTGAACAAGATGCGTTCAGACTGTCTGATAGAGCTGGCACTTGACATCACCATCACTGCAGTGGTGGACTAGCGAGTGGTGGGAACAGGTGCAACAATATGCTTTGCCCCCCCATCCCCCCACACCTTATGTCAACATTGCAACCGCATCCACATAAGATTAGTGATCTTCTGCCAATAGGATTGAGCCACATAAAAGATCATTCAAATAATGCTTAAGATATTATAGCTGGAAATACAAAGAGCGAGGAAGTAATAGTCTTGGAAACTGTTTTATCAAGAATGTTAGAATACCTATTAAAAAGGTACATTCAGATTCTGCTGGTATAAAGGCTGCACTATTATGTTAGATTTGTAAGAACAGAATGAAAGGTACACTTTAAGTATGCCATTCCTTTTACTTACTTTACAGAAAAAGTACAGAATTGCTTAAAAATATAATGAATAGGAAATTAGCAATTTCCACATGTTCACATTGCACCATTCCATAATGGCATAATTAGTTGATGCATAGAACTTCGTTGAAAAAGCCTCTCCATTCACATCCAAACCACATAAACTAATGACATGTATTTAATTTTAGATATGTAATGTACAGTAGTGAACTAAATCTATTTTTTATGTTGCTATAAATGGCCACAGATGTCATAGAAATTAGCTTTCCAAATCTAATACTGTTACAATTTCTACTTTTCTAAAGATTAAACAGCCTAAACAGTGTGGTGCAAAGCATTACTGCATAACTTTTTGTGCAGTCTCTTAATAATCTTGATTCCATGTTGCAACATGGATTTAATAATCAAAGTGCAGTTTTTAATACAATCATTGCAATCATACTCTCAATTCACTTCTCAAAAATAAAAGTGGCCAAGGCAATACATGAATATAGGGTAATAAACTTTAGCTCAAGTGTGGAGCTCAAGCAAATGTTCTCTTTTGTGTATTCTAATTATAAGAAAGAAAAAAAAAATCATAATGAAAACATTATTTTCACTATCTTCAACTGAGATATATCATGCACATGTATAGATATACTGTATCTCTGTGTGGTATACCTGGAAGGCAAACTAGTTGTAAACTATCCTTCCATTAGTTGAGCAGTTCACCAAATACATATTGCTCCGTTGTCAATAAATTAACTACAGTACTGTAATGCCTGTCATGTTCTCAGTGATCTCTATACTGTGCATGTGACTATCAGGAAAATGGTGACTGCACCGTTTTCTCAGCAATTTCGGCAGTGCTGATGCCAACGTCCAGACAGGTATGGGTTCAGAGTGTGTGGTGTGGGACCCATGCATCCATTTTAGATACACACATGTATCTGGAGTTTCCACACATTCTCTTACTGCTATAATCTAACACCCATAGACCATTGCAATGCTTCCTTAGACATTTCTAAGCCTGGCACTCTCATTTCTTAGCTGCTGACATCCATACCATCATCTTGGGTGATTTGAACTTCGCCACTGATTATCCCCATTTTATCTCCAAACTCCTCACTCAGACACCCTTTCTGCTACTCATCAGGCCACCGTATTGTTCTTTTCAGACTATGTTCTGTTTTCTTGAACACTCATTTCCCTCTCATAGATCCCCAGTTTATCACCTACAAGCTCTCCTCCACCAGTTTAACCCCTCTGTTGTCAAGCTCTGCCAAGCCTTATCATACCCTCAGAGCTTTCAGTTTTATTATTTTTCAACACATTTCTTTTTTTGTATAATCTGTTTTTATTCAGAAAAATATAAAGATTACATCACTTTCAGACACAAAAGCAACTATGAGTAAGGTTAGGATTAAGTACACTTTTGCCTATGGTAGCAGAGGATTGGGTTGCAGCAGACCCTGGGGGTCTGTAAAAGTGAAGGCATCGGTACATCATCCTATGGCATCAATACAGTGTCCACTTGCTTTCTGTCTAAACAATAAAAACAATCATGGTATCTGGGTGATGTTAGTAGAATAATTATAGGATGGGTGAGGGATATAGTAAGGAAAAGGAGGGGGAAGAGACAGAGGGTGACCAGTACTGGGGGACTTGCAAGTTAGGAAGTGGGTGTGGTGCCGTCATTGTGATCGATCGATGCAATGCTAAATCACTTGGTTGCATAGATGTAATCCTTGTAGTCCTTTGAGGTGGTGTATTCTACCCATGGTAGCCACGTGGCCATGAACTCTGAGAGTTTGTCTCTAGAAACCAGGAGAATGTTCTCCATGTTCATGTAGTAGTTAATTCTGGTGAACCATAGTTTTCTTGTGGGCGGGGTTGGGGACCTCCATAGAGTGGGGACTATTGCCCGTGCTGCGTTGGATAAGTGGCGGAGCAATGATGTTTTATGCTGGGCCAATGGGATAGGGGAGTGGGAAAGCAACCAGAAGGCCGGGTCAGTAGGGACAGGGGTGTGGAGTATATCTTGAGAGGTGGAGATGACCTCATCCCAAAAAGGGTGAAGTAGGGGGCAGCTCCACCAAATGTGCATTAGGGAGCCGGTGGCGCTAAGGCATCTCCAGCATCTGTCCGTCACTCCAGGATACATGAAGTGAAGGAGAGAGGGGTGTCTGTACCATCGCATTAGTAGTTTATATTGGGTTTCCCTAACTTGTATGCACACTGAACTTTTGTGGGATTTGAGGAATATCATCCGCCATTCCTTATCCGTCAATTGAATTCCCAGGTCTTTCTCCCAGGCATTCTGAAAGGATGTAGGTGTTTGAACATCAGTGCTTTGTAGCAGTTTGTAGAGTGTAGAGACAGTATGCTGGGGGGTACACCTAGAGACACACAATCTCTCAAATTGTGTTAATTCCCTTGAAGCCTGGAGGTATCTATGTCTGGAATGCAAAAAATGCCTAAGCTGTAGATATTTCCAGAAGTCACGTTGTGGGATGTCCCATTTTAATCGCACCTCTGAAAACTGTTTAACTCCTGAGGGGGTCACCAACTGGCCCACCCTAAAGAGGCCCGCAAGGGCCCAGTCGCTAAAGTGGGAGGGCGTTAAGCCGGGCAAGAAGTCGGGGTTTGCTAGAAAAGAGGTCAACGGGCCAAAAGCGGAAGAAAGGAAGGGCCAATTGCGTGCTTTTTTCCAGAAAGAGAGGGTTGCGTTGATTGTCGGGTGGGTGGGGGGGGGGGTCCTGGGCAGGGAGGGGAGCCAAGGGAAGATCTCCGGGAATTGCTGCATGCATAGCCCCTCTAGAGCCACCCACTGTTTGGTATCTCGACTCCTCGTCCAATCCAGAACCCTATTAAGCAGAATTGCCCAATGATATCTTCTAATATCAGGTAATTGGAAACCGCCACTCCAAGTGGGACGGGTCATAGTGGATCTGCTAATTCTTGGTCGTCTCCGAGACCATATAAATTGTTGTATCAAGAGTTGTATGGACTTGAACCAGGAGTCTGGGATCCGTATGGGGAGGGCTTGTAATTTATATAGCAGCTTAGGGAGAGTATTCATTTTTACAACGCTCACTCTCCCCAGCCATGAGAGTGGTTTAAGATACCATTTGCTATAATCAGCCCTGAGTGACCGGAGAAGAGGTGCGAAGTTCAAATTAAACAAACAGGTCAAGTCTCTCGGCAGTTGTATACCCAGATAGGATAGGTGAGAGGTGTTCCAAGTGAAGGGGAAGGATCGTTTAAGTTGAGTCACAGTGTCGGGGGGTGCGGAGATGTTCAGGGCGCAGGATTTGGACATGTTAATCTTAAAGTTGGAGAGTTGCCCAAAATGAGTCAGTTCTTGCATGAAGTGGGGAAGGGAGGTGATCGGGTGTGTTATTGTGGCCAATAGGTCGTCAGCAAACAGGGAGAGTTTGTGATCTGTATCTCCAACCTTCAGGCCTGTGATGTGATCATTAGCCCTAACAGCCCTCGCGAAGGCTTCAATACAGAGGACAAAAAGTAGAGGGGATAGTGGGCATCCCTGTTGTGTCCCATTACTTATACAGAAGGGTTCGGATAAGGATCCATTGATTCGGACTCGGGCTGTGGGAGATCTGTAGAGTCCCATAATTCTGCCAAGTGCTAGTGGACCTAGTCCGATGTGCCCCAACACAGACCTCATAAAGCCCCAGCTAACTCTGTCGAAAGCCTTTTCGGCGTCGGTAGACAATAACACGGTAGGGGGACCCCCCTGGGATGCTATATGAATTAGGCTCAGAACCTTAGTGGTATTGTCTTTGGCCTCGCGATTCGGGACAAAACCCACCTGATCGTTATGGATCAGGGAGGGCAGGAGAGCATTTAGTCTGTTCGCCATTCATTTTGCAAACAGCTTGGCATCGACGTTTAGGAGAGATATGGGTCTATAGCTGGAGCACACCGAGGGGTCTTTGCCGGGCTTGGGCAGTACAGAGATGTGGGCCTCCAGGGATTGGCTTGAAAAATGGGTATCAGCGGAGATGGAGTTAAAGGCCTGGAGAAGGTAGGAGGAGAGGAGGTCTTTGAATTGTTTATAGTATGCGAGTGTGAAGCCGTCCGGTCCCGGGCTCTTACCAGTGGGCGTCGAGGCCAGGGCATTCTCCAACTCTAGCTGGGTAAAGGGTTGTTCCAGTGCCTCTCTGTCCGCAGGAGTTAGGACAGGATAGGACACCTTTTCTAAGTATGCTTTCGCCTGTAGGAAGTTATATGGAGTGGCTGTATCGTCGGCTCGGTTCTCTAGATTATATAGGAGGGAATAATATTGTTTAAAGCACGCAGCAATTTCAGGGGTCTTGAATCGGGGGGTTCCTCCGTTGTCTTTTATGTTGTTAATGTACAGAGATGAGCGTTGAGCTCTAAGAGCCTGGGCCAGGAGGCGGCCAGGTTTGTTGCCCCACTGGTAGTATTTAGAGTTACATTTGCGGACGGAAAGTTGGATACTATCTGTGAGGGTTTTTTTCAATTGGGCACGGGTGTCAATTAGTTCTAGATAATCGGTTTCCGAAAGGGACGTTTTGTGTGAGGACTCGAGGTGGCGAAGTCGTTCTAGTAATTTAGTGATTAGTGCTGACCTCTGTTTCTTCATAAACGTCCCCAGCTGTATGAGTTTGCCTCTTATGGTACATTTATGTGCTTCCCACAGAGTGACCTTAGAGACCTCATCGGTGTCATTAAAGGAGAAGAATTCCGTCAGGGCCTTTTCTATTTCGCCTGTGCAATATTGGTCCTGTAGTAGTAACTCATTAAGGCGCCAAGTCCATTGGCCCGGGGCTGCCTGGGGAGTTGAGAGGGTCATATGTACTGGGGCGTGGTCGGACCAGGTTATCGAGCCTATGGAGGAATCTATTAGTTGAGGGAGATGTCTATGACTCAGAAATAGATAATCTAGGCGAGAGTAAGCATTGTGCGGGGCCGAGTAGAATGAGTAGTCTCGATCAGAGGGGTGGAGGACTCTCCAGGAGTCCGCCAGTTGGAGGTCGTGAAATAGTCGCCTAACCTGTCGATGTTGACATTGGGACGTCCGAGGAGAGCCGGAGGATGAGTCCAGTGATGGATCCATTATCCAGTTCAGGTCTCCTCCCACAACCACAACCCCTGATAGTAATGGTTCCACTAAGGTAAGGGCAGAACGGAGAAATGGGATCTGGTCCTTATTTGGGGCATATAGTACAACAAATGTGTATGGGCACGTACATATTTTACAGCCGACTATCAAAAGGCGACCTGGGATCGGTTTGTGGACTGTTATGTCTGACAGCTGGAGAGTCCTAGAGAATATTATCGCCACTCCCTTGGACTTGGCGTCTGGATTGTTGTTATAAAAAGCCTGGGGGAAGCGGTAGTTAGTCAAGGGTGGGTTCTTGGCAGAAATTTTAAAGTGTGATTCCTGGACTAGTGCGACATCCACTCTATCAGCCCATAGGGACCTCAACAGGGATGCCCTCTCCTCCGGGACATTAAGGCCTTTCGCATTGATCGATGTTATCTTAACTCTGCCAGGAGCTGTCATGGGGGGCGTAGGTCATGGTGGGGGGTTGCAATTCCAGTATGGTCAGTGAAAGGGAGGGGTGAGGAGTTGGGAAAAGTATGAGAAGGGTTGAACATAGAGAGAAAAAAAACAACAATAACTTTCAAAGAGCCCGCGTTGAGGTTACCAATCCTACTGAGGATTGGAAACCCAAGAGACATTACTGCCAAGGGCGGGTGTGGGGCGGATAAGGGAGCCTCCGCCTAGGGCATCTTGTCAATAGGCAGAAGTAGAGCAAGAATCAATAAACATACGTAGTGTTAGCTATTTGTAAACTTTAAACTGTAGGTTGTAAACTGTTAACTGTAAACCTCGTTAATATGTGGATTATGTCAAGTGGCCGGCTGCAATAAGTCTCATGGTCATGGAGCACGAGTTTGCAGTCAACGACTCGAGACATAGTAGGGGGGAGGGGGTCAAGCCCCAGCATCAGCGAGATATCAAATGAAGGTCCATCAGTAGTGGGAAATGGTATCACGCTGTGTTCCAGGAAACCGTATCCCGCCGTAGTCATTCTATCAGGTGACGCGTGAGTCCTCATTAGGAGGGGGGCCTTTGGAACTTCTTTTCCCATTCCTCCGCACCTCTGTCCAGGGAGCTCCGGAGTGCAGGGGTTGGAAAGATGGTAGCTCTGGGGTAGGGAAGTCCCAATCACGCAGGTTAGGTGTCGGAATGCCCAGTCCTGTACAAAATCCCGGGAGATCCGAGAATGAGTTGAGGGTGTGTGTTTTCCCCGACAAGGAGTCTTGGAGATTAAAAGGGAAGCCCCATCGATATTTCAATTGGCATTTACGAAGTTCATCCGTTAGGGGCTTGAGGGCCTTTCGCTGTTGGAGTGTGTGCCAGGACAAATCTTGATATATTTGGATTGGTGAGCCGTTAAAGTCAACCCCATCAAGTTGACGGACTTTGCGCATAATGTCATCCTTTTGGGAGAAGTAATGCAGTCTGCAGATTACGTCGCGTGGTCTATCTGCTGAGAGACCCCTTGGTTTCAGGGCTCTGTGTGCCCTATCGAAAGTAATGATGTCATTGGGGTCGTTGCCCAGGATCTCGTTATAGATTTTTGTGAGGGCGTCTATTAGACCCGTCTGGGGGACATCTTCCGGTATACCCCGTACACGGATATTGTTTCTTCTCCCTCTGTTGTCCAAATCTGTCAATCGTGTTTGGAGTGAACGGATCTCTGTGGACTGAGCTTCAATGATGGTTGTCAACGACTTTAGAAATGTGTCGGAGGAGTCCTGGTGATCTTCTAAGCTCGTCACCCGGTCTGAGATGTGAGAGATATCTTGTCTCACGGCTGCCAGCTCCCGTCGTACTGTATCTTGCAGATCTTTCTTAGTTGGTAGGTTTTTCATGTAAGCTAGAATATCTTGTAGATCTTTACTTCCTGGGGGGCAAGCGTGTGGTGTTTCCACACCTGGAGGAGATGGGTGGGAGATCTGTGGGGGGGCGGGGGAATCCGCACCAGGAGGGTTATCAACCAGGGTAGGTGGGGTGGGTTGTAGAAAGGATCTCATAGCGGATTGTGACATATTTCCTCGGGGGGTTGACGTGTCAGCCTTTTTAGTAGGTCTTTTGTTCCTGGTCATCACTTAACCAGCGGAGGGGGATGTAAATTCCCTGTAATCAGATTAACGAGGTTGAATTTGTTTACATAGCTCGCGTAAGAATGCCTTCAGCAGTGCAGCTCCCTGTGGTTTAGCATTAGCAGTGCATTACGGTATCAGTAGCATCAACAGCCAGATGTGGTGCATGGCTGGTAGCGTCATTTACTCAAAGTTACATAAAGACATGCAAATGGTTTCACTTGAGTGGGTTTAGGTGCACTTCTTTGGTGAATTATCTTAAAGTAGCCACCAGGGGGAGTTTTCTGTGTGAGCAATGGCTCAGGATTTATGAGAGAGCCTTTCTCGGGCGCAGTGAATAATTGAGTCCCCGGCTTCTGAAGAGGGGTTAGGCCGCAACCTGCAGGGGGGTTTTAAGGCCCCCCCCCCCCGGCTCCGCGAACCCAGTTCTTATTATGCAGGTAATACCCCTGTAGTAGTAGGGTATGAGTGGGCGCTGGGGTAAAGGGGGAGTGTGGGGATAGTGACAATCCCACCAGAGCTTCTGCCTCGTGTAACAGGGTGAGGCCTCCTGGAGTGGTGCAACCCAGGGCCAAGGGGAGAGCTCTAGCGTCTGTAGGACGTAGGGGGGAGCGGGTGCTGCCAGCCGTCAGCTAGGTTGCCAGGCGGTCCGTGCAGCGGAGCGCACTGTGCTGCGTCGCAGGGCCGCGGATGGATCAGCGGGAGCACGGGGGTCACAGCCGACGAGGACCGTCACATCAGTCTCAGCCCGAGCTCCGTGCGTGGAGCGGACTTACCCCCGGATGCAGGACCTGTCTTCTGCTCCTCGTCCGAGGCTTGGTGAGTCCGGGTGGTTTGGTGGGAACTGCCGGGTGCCCTCACGTAGCGGATGTACACTTCCGGATGGAGCGATCCGGGTTTCCCTTCAACTCTAGGCCCCTGCTTCCGTCCGGGGAGAAGGCCGCAATCTGCAGAAGCGCTTAAAAGCGCTTCCCGACTCCGCGGGACTCCCCAGGCTGTAGTAGTGGGGTAAAGGGGCCTGCTGGGTTGCCTCTTAGCTGTATATGGGGTAGGTAGAGGGGTTATAAGGGCTTTGGTCTCGTGTTCACCAGAGGAGCTGAGGTGAAACACAGCCGCCTTCCCTGCTAGCCAAACCACGCCCCTCTTCAACAAATTTCTATCTCTTTGAAACAACTTATGTAACCAATTTCAACAATGTCCTTTCCCATACTGGCAGTAGCATATCTTCACCAAAGCATTGCAACAGCCCTTGATCAAGTGTCTACAGCTACTCTGTACTCTCAGTGTTGATCATGAACACAACAAAGACACACTAAAGAAATATGATGCCTTCTAACAACTTTTTCAAATATACTACTATATACTGTACTACTCCCATTGAAAAGCTATGGATACTGCCATACAAACATACTTTTAATCTCACGTCGCTGCTCAGGCTTCTTAAATCAAACAGCTTTTTAATATATGTAAATTTCTTCTGAACCTTTTGCAAACCATAACCTGTGACTAGATCAATAACAGCTATCTTGCTTCCTAGTTCATACACATGATGATTGAAATTGTATCATCTTCCTTGACCAACATCCATCTCAATTTCAGGTGCAGTGTAGAAGATCTACACTGTCTAGATAAACAGTCAATAGGTCAACACCGTATGGTTGACAGTGGATAAGGTTTACATGTACAAAATGTCCGACATATACAGTGGCAGATGCTCAATTAGCTTAGTGATATCACTCAGAAACTTGCAAGGGAGGGGTATTTCTAAGCAAGAAAAAAAAGCAGTTTGTTTCCCCCAGCACCTGAATGTTACCAGTAACCAGATTTAAATCCTACAAAATAATAGAATTTAGAGATCTTGGTTACATATAAGCCCCCAAGGCTCTTCAAGACCTCTCTGTATATTGGGGGTCCCTAGTGCTATATCAAGGTGCAGGATACAGGGTGTACAAAATGTTAACAGTGTCAAAAGGTCAACATGACAATGGTTGACACAAAAATGGTCAACATGTTTTTTTTTGGCCACATCTTGTATATTTCATGTTCTGTGACCACCATCAATAGAAATGTAGACCCTTGCAGGCTTGCTTCACTCACCATAATTTGGGCAAGGTGACTCAATCCACTACAGCTGCGCTCACTACAGATTACAATTCCCAAACGTAGTCCATATGGATAGTAAATCAAGCAAATGTGAAAATGTAAAAAACACAAAAAACAGGTGTCGACCATTTGTGTGTTGACCATTGTCATGTCGATCTTTTGAACCTGTCAAGATTTTGTACCTGTTGACATTAAGCACTGTCGACTATTCACCTGTTGACATTCTGTATGTGTCGACCAAATGCACGTTGACCTATTGACTGTTTAACGAGACAGTGTAGATCTACCATCCAGATACCCTCAATTTCTCTCCTGCACTTTCTGAACCCTTCTCCTCATTTAATCCCACAAATGAGTATAAAGTTTCTATTGTCTATTGGAAACAGCAGGTGACTGCAATGTTCTGAGGACATATCAGTCTGTGTTCTTATTATCACTAACCGTTCTCTTTCTGTATAGCCATGAGTCATGATGCTTGCAGTCACATTCCTTTACTCTCTAAGCTTACTTGGAGCATTGTCTCATACTGTGTGCTGCTTGGCACTAGCTGCTTTATATAGCAGCCTCAGTGGGAGATCCTTGTCGGTTATAGCGTTTCCTGTAAACATTGTATCTGCTGTTGTGCCTTTTATCCTGACTGCTGCTTGTGACCAGACTTTGCTACTAAGACTGCCTCCTGGACCTACCATTCCTTGTAACCCTACTTCTGCTATTAAGCACAACTCCTGAATTCATCTTTTGCTTATAGATCACGACTCTGCTTTTATCCTGATACTTGTATCATCTATTGCCAACGCTCACTTGTTGTATACAGTACATCACATCTCGTTTTGATCACCTCTACTGTGACTCTGTCATTACTGCTCATTAGTGGTGAATAGTACCTTTCCTTTGGTAGTAGACCATGATTTCACCACACCCTGTTTAGATTACTCATGCTTGTTTTTGTCATTGCTGCTCTCTAATTTTTTATTACTTCCTACTGTATATTCCACATCTGGTGCCTTGATATGGTACCTGCAAGTTAGTCACTTGTATTTCTTCATATGTCACTTTTAGTAAAACTGCATTTGATAAGCTATGACTATTTCAAGTTTAAGTCCTGAGGATAACTATTGTAAGTACTGGAGAATAAATAGCACTCCATAGTAAAAAGGGGTGGCTACAGGTTATGTCCTCATCAAGGTTGGGTCAGATCATTTAGTGCATTCGTTTTGTAACACTTTTTTATCTCTACCTTACTACCTGCCCTTATTACCATAGGAACTTATAAATCCATCAATCTCAGTTACCTGTACTCTTTACAGACTTTGTCATATTTATGTTATCGTTGTCATCATTATCATTTGCTATTATTATCATTGTTGCAGCATTTAGTTATTACTCCTACTGTAAAAATAACATTCTGATCCAATCTCTGTCTCATATTACTGTCCCATCTCTTAATATCTATACCTTTCCAGCTGCAGAACTTAAGAAGTTTGGCTATACTGTCCTCACACACTTTCTTTCCACACACAACCTATTGGACCATTTTAAATTTAGCTTCTCAATAGTACACATCCCCACCTGGCCTCTATACAAAGACAATACTTCACTTGACTGCCTAGTCCTCCTTGGACTGACTCCATCTGTGTGGATGGATCTATCCAGTCCTACACAGAATCCAGTGGCGTAACTAGAAGTTTTTCTCCCCCAAGCCAAAAAATTCTTCGGCGCCCCCCCATCCCCCATAATTGGCACTATTAAAGGGACAAACATGCGCGCGCCGAAGGTGCACGCGCTGTAAAAAGTGGGTGTGGCTTCGTTGGAATGGGCGTGGCTTTGCATAAAGGGGGCGTGTCATTGCAGGAAAAGACTTCCTTATACCCCAGTTTTGCAACCTGCACGCCCAGACGTTGGCCACCACAGGAAAGAAAAATAATCCTGATTCATGCCCCTTACATTATTTGTAATTTTTCCTCCTTATAGTAATGCCCAGTATACATTATGCCACATACTGCAATGGCCCTTAGACATTATGCCACACACAATAATGCACTTGACACAATATGCACACACCATAATGCCCCCGACACATTATGCCACACACCGTAATGCCTGTGACACATTATGCCACACACCGTAATGCCTGTGACACATGACGACAGGAATCGCAATGCCCGTTATACATTATGCTACACACTGCAATGCCCCTGATACATTATAGCACATACAATGTCTGTGACACATTATGCCACACACCGTAATGCCTGTGACACATTATGCCACACACCGTAATGCCTGTGACACATGACGACAGGAATCGCAATGCTCGTTATACATTATGCTACACACTGCAATGCCCCTGATAGATTATAGCACATACAATGCCTGTGACACATTATGACACACACTGCAATGACCCTGAGACATCATACCACATACCACAATGCCCGTGATATAGTATACAACACACTGTAATGCCTGACATATACCGCAATGCCCGTTATACATTATGCCACACTGCAATGACCCTGAGACATTATACCACATACCACCATGCCCGTGATATAGTATACAACACACCGTAATGCCTGACACATTATGCCACACACTGCAATGTCCGTGATACATTATGCCACACACTGCAATGACCCTGAGACATTATACCACATATCACAATGCCCGTGATACAGTATACCATACACCGTAATGCCTGTGACACATACCGCAATGCCCGTTATACCCTATGCCACACTGCGATGCCCCTGAGACATTATACCACATACCACAATGCCCGTGATATAGTATGCCACACACCGTAATGCCTGTGACACATTATGACACACACCACAATGTCCGTGATACATTATGCCACACACCGTAATGCCCATTACACATTAAGTCCTACAGTAAGGCTTCCAATTACTTTTAAATTACCTGCTCGTTGCCAGGGGTTTCATGCTCTTGGTTCCATGCACGGTGCCAGGGGTTTTCATGCTCAGGGTGTCATGCTCGTTGCCAGGTGTTTCATGCACTGGGTGTCATGCTCGTTGCCAGGGGTTTCATGCACTGGGTGTCATGCTCGTTGCTAGGGGTTAGTGCTTGTTGCTAGGGCTGTGCTTCCAGTGCCACATATGTCCCCAGTGCCAGATATTCCCCCACGGTGCCAGGTACTCACATGCCCCCAGTGCCAAATATAGCCCCCCCCCAGTTCCACATATGCCCCCAGTGCCAGATATTCCCCCACAGTGCCAGGTGCTCACGTGCCCCCAGTGCCAAATATAGCCCCTCCCCCATGTGCCAGGTACACATACAGTGCATTATATGCCCCCTCAGTGCCCCCCCAGTGCCATATATGCCCCCCCAGTGCAATATATGCCCCCTCAGTGCCCCCCCCAGTGCCACATATGCCCCCAGTGCCAGGTATTCCCCCACAGTGCCAGGTGCTCACATGCCCCCAGTGCCAAATATAGCCCCCCAATGTGCCAGGTACACATACAGTGCCATATATGCCCCCTCAGTGCCCCCCCAGTGCCATATATGCCCCCTCAGTGCCCCCCAGTGCCATATATGCCCCCTCAGTGCCCCCCCAGTGCCATATATGCCCCCTCAGTGCCCCCCCCCCCAGTGCCATATATGTCCCCTCAGTGCCCCCCCCCCCCCCCGCGCTCCCCCGCTGCTGTGTTGGAGGGACAAGAAGGGCACAGCGCGCGCCTCTCCCGTGTCCCTCCTGCATCTCCGTCGGGTCTAATAAAGGAAGTGCCGGTTCGTGAGCCAATTAGAGCTCACGAACGGCACTTCCTTTATTAGACCCGACGGCGATGCAGGAGGGACACGGGAGAGGCGCGCGCTGTGCCCTCCGTGTCCCTCCTTACAGCAGGGAGGGTTAGTGACAACAGATTGACATGCGGACGCTCGTCCGCATGTCAATCTGCTCTAAATCAGTGGCGCCCCCACAGCCCCTCGCCCCCAAGCCACCGCTAGGGCTGCGGGGGCAGTAGTTACGCCACTGACAGAATCCATGGATCACTACTGCCATCTACTTTGATACTGCTACAATTGCTAAACCCAAAAACCTTTACTCTTGTCTAATTATTTTAGACATTCCTGCTGCCTTTGACACTGTAGACTCCTGACTTTTATAGAATTGCTACATTTTCTTCAGAGCTCTAGCCAATCACACAATCCTGTTTCTTATGCTATTCATCAAATAGCTCTTTCAGTGTTTATTTCTCTAGCTATAACTCCTATCTGCTCTCTCTATCACTTGGAGTGCCACAAGACTCAGTCCCAAGGCCCCTGCAATTCTCTGTCTGTACAATTTCTTTTATAAAACTAATATGATTCTTTGGATTTTAGTATCATCTCTATTCTAATGACATTTATCTATCCCCTCAGGCTCTCACCATTTATGTTGGCCTGAATTACTGATTGTCTTTCTGACATTTCATCTTACATTTCCTCTCGAGACATCAATATTCACAAAACCTGAGTTAACACTAATCCCACCAGCTAGCAGAGCTACTTTCCTAAGTGTCTATTTCTGTTGGCAACAAGACAATAAACCCACTTTCCATGCTCATGTTCGTATCAAAATCTTATTACATACATCTAAGAAGTCCAATATAACATACAGGGCCATAAACAAACCTGTATCTTTTCACTTCTTTCATAATATCTCCCAACTTGTATACTTTGCATTGCACAAGTCCCGCACCGCTTACCCACATTCATTACCTGCTCCAATTCTCAGGTACTGGACACTTTTCACATTGCACAGGCTCTGTGGAATTTCCTCCACATACAACAAGACTTTAAAGCATTCCCTTAAAATCATCTTTTCATGATTATTAAATTCATGAACCATCCAGATAACCTACCTCTGCTTTCTAACCCAATTACCACCACTCCCAGTAGGACACGCAGGGGGAAGGGTTCCGAGTATCTGGAAACCCCCCGATGAGCCAAATTTTTTATTACTGAGATGGAGACAGCATTGTCTCCGTCTCAGCAAAAGCCGCGATCGCGACCACGGAACTGCAGCAGCAGCTGCAGAGAGCTACAGCACGTAGCTCTCTGCAGTGCATAGTAAAAGTCCAGGGGGAGCTGCTGGCTATGGAAGCTCCGCCACAGCAGTATACCACCATATATTTATACTGTATGAATGATATAGATATATATATTATACATATGTGTGTGTGTATTTATATATGTGTATGTATGAATAAATATATATATATATATATATATATATATACACAAATATAAAACCACAGCACTTGCCACCCCAGAAGCGGGGTGCAATGTCTGCACTCACCACTCATAAGGCGGGGTGCATGTAGCCCATGGCCACCTACTTAAATATATACAAACAGAAAATTCAGCACTCACCAAAGCAAGCTCACTTATCCTCACAACATCAATAAATAAATGATGGGGGTTTAGTTAGTGAATTGGTCAATGCACTGAAGCCTGCAAACTGATCGCCAAGGTACCCCATCTTCATGCAGGTCCTACACTATCACAGAGTCTCAAAAATTAAAACCTGGCAACTGTATCACACATAACATAACTGCAAATATGCCCACTTGGTTTAATGTGTACCTGCCACATATCTTATGGCTTTTAAAGGTACACTAGTCACCTGACACTGGCTAAAACATTATTAAGGAACAGCTGACACAGGTTTAGGATAATTGAGTTTACATAGGGGTGCATGAAAAAGCTTGTGGCCACAGTTAATAAGAGTTAACCAAAGATTAACCCTGCAATATAAAAACAAATATAAAACCACAGCACTCGCCACCCCAGAAGTGGGGTGCAATGTCTGCACTCACCACTCATAGGGTGGGGTGCATGTAGCCCGTGGCCACCTACTTAAATATATACAAACAGAAAATTCAGCACTCACCAAAGCAAGCTCACTTATCTTCACAACATCAATAAATAAATGATGGGGGTTTAGTTAGTGAATTGGCCAATGCACGGAAGCCTGCAAACCGCTCGCCAAGGTACCCCACCTTCATGCAGGTCCTACACTATCACAGAGTCTTAAAAATAGTAGGCATATTTGCAGATATGTTATGTGTGATACCGTTGCCAGGTTTTGCCGGTGTTTAGGGTGTACAACTTGCAGCCACATGTTGGCTGGCGACAGTTTTAGTCACCCTTATACTGGGAAGCGCTATAAAATCAGGCATCGGGTCACATGCTCCACGAAATATGTTGTTTACTTTCTAAGTTGTCCTTGTGGTCTCCACTATGTGGGGAAGACCGAATGTGCTTTTAAAGAGAGGATGTCGGTTCATCGGGCATCCATTAGAGCAGCACTAGTGACTGGACACAGTGACCAGCCTGTTGCCCGCCATTTTCTAAATGCCCGACATTCCCTGGCAGTTTTGAAACATCGAATTATTGATCACATTCCCCCCCTTTACCCTATCACCAAAGGGGTTAAATGAACAGACCGGTCTTTCATGCTACATATAGCTGAGATGCTACATATAGCTACTTTGTTGCATTTTTGTCTACATAGTAACTATATCAATTTCTATATTACCAATCGAGGAGTATAATGATCATTGTATTTTAACTGGTGTTTAATATACATATTTTGTATTCTTTTGATACCTATCCCAATAGTTTATGTGTATTCCATCTGGCATGTTGCTAATTGAGCTTTTTCCTGATGTACACTGCTTTGCGGCTGTGTACTTCTATGTAGTACACTGTGTATTCTGGCATTTGGTAAGGTGATTTACACATTCAGTAATGTCAAGTGCCTGTTTCTTCTGATACAGATCTACCAGCTCCAGCCTTAATGTACTTTTTGTTATGGTTTCACTGTTATGGGTTTTTTTGTGTTTGTTTACAATCTTTTTTTAAACAAGTAACAGGTGGGGATCCTCTGTGCCGCGCGTCCGGCAGCTTGTGATGACGTCAGTTGTACGAAACAGGTGCGGCGGACCCGGCACGCCACGGACAGTCCAGTGGGGGTATTTAGGGGAGTTACTTTTTTCTTTGTCTTTGTCCTGACGAAAATGTTTTAATATAAACATTGAAACGACTGATTCAGACTGAGTTCTGGTGTTCATTCTAAGTAGCCGTGAGTGCCGCCAACTGCACCTTGTTTGTACATATGGGGATTCCAATACACACGGAGGGCACCGGCCATTATTCATGCTTATACTTACCACACTGAGGAGAGCCGCTGACTGCACACAGATATATATATATATATATATATATGTATATGTATATATATATATATATATATATATATGGAATCTGTATGTTTTACACAGGATGTACACAGGATGCTGTCTGTCAGTATACCAACAGCTGCATCATGTCTGTTGGAAGCGAGGCAGCGAGTTACCTGCGCTCGCAACGCCTTGGGCCCAGTGGCTCACTTCGCTCGCCACATGTTACATTCCCACTACGTTGGTGGCTTGGACCAACCAACCTAGTGGAATATCCTGTGGATGTCGGGATTCTCGCGTCGATCTCCTGAATGGCAGGATCCAGACAGCTGGCAGTTTAACTGCATCCCATACATATATATATATATATATATATAGAGAGAGAGAGAGAGAGACACATACACACACACACACATCCACGGAAACCTCCCTGAATAAATGCTGTGTTTGCCCATGACTCTAAATGGGATGGTATCGGCATCCCGGTGGTTTGCTTGCAGGCAGTCAGAATACCGACAGCGGTATCCCGATGCTAAGGATCCCGACACTGACTAGGTACATAGAGATGTGCGCTGGCCCAAATCTTGGGTTATGGCTTCATGTTTTGGATATGTATTGGTTTTGCAAAAACCACCCTTGCAAGGGTTTTTTTGGGATCTGTTAAAAAAAAAAAAAAATCATAAAACAGCTAAAATCACAGAATTTGGGCCTGTTTCCTACAGTATTATTGACCTCAATAACATTAATTTCCATCAACTTTGACCACATCACAATATTGTTTTCATCCAGTATCGGATCTTGCAGGTTTTGGATTCCATATAAGGGAGCCGCATCCGGTACTTGGTGCAATTGCACTCCCTTTCTGCCACAATGTCTGCAATAAAGTGGAAATATGTTGAATTAATACCAAAATTAGTTGTGTATATTGGTCAAAAACATTTATTTACATGGTACTACATACCTTGCGTAAAGCTAGAAAAAGCAGTTACCGTCTCCAGGTTGAACATAACTTTCATGAACTGATCCTACATTGAGGCTAAAAATAATCTGTGCAGATGATTACATAATCTAAAATTATATATTGTACAACATACTGTATATATTTCATTGTTTGTACTGTGGTCAAAATTGCATGGAAATGCTTGGAAATTAATGTTACTGGGGTTAATAATACTCTAGGAACAAAAACAGGCCAAATTATTTGATTTTAGCTGTTTTTGTAAAAATATATCTAAAAAAAATAAAAATAAAAATAAAATCAGCAAAAATGGTCTGACACAGATTTTTATCAATAACTAGATCAGGGGCCCAAGGGGAGTAGAGTATGTACAGTATGTAGTGAAATGAAGGATTGATAAGTAATTTCATTTATTTTTTTTATTTAAATTTTTTTAATTAATCATTGGGGGCATTGGTGACAGTCTTTATTGCACAGACAACAGTATTAATTGATTATTGCATTAATCTGACTTTTACTAATCCAACTTTTACTTTTTTACTTTGATGTTACATGCCTCGATTTAAGACATCTATGCCTCTCCTCTTAATTGTTCGTCCTCCATATCTATCAACAAACACAAACCAAGTGGGGTACAGCACACACCACAATTTGTATACATTTTCTTACCATTTACAGTGCTACAATACGTGTGTGAGTCAGAGATAATAATCTAATGCTATGGTTTACTTTCACCTATAATGTCACACAATACATGTATGAATCAGAAATAGTAATCGAACACTGCTGTTTAATTTCACCAACAGTGTTGCATAATGGGGGTCATTCCGACCCATTCGCACGCAGCGGTTTGTCGCTGAGGTGCGAACAGGTCTGGAATGCGCATGCGCGGCGGCCGCACTGCACAGATGCGTCATCCCGCTCAACGAAGAAAGAGGTCGCAGAGCCAACCGCAAGAAGATTGACAGAAGGAAGGCGTTCCTGGGCGTGTCCGGACCGTTGCCTGCCGTTTTCGGGGAGTGGAGAAGAAAACACAGGCGTGTCCAGGAGAACGGAGGGCGGATGTCTGACGTCAAAGCCAGCTCCAGCATCGCAGGGATCGTCACACAGGGTAAGTATGTCCAGGGCTAGTCTTGTTCTGCTTGAAAAATTTTTAGCTTAGCAGGGCTGCACAAGCGATCGCAGCCCTACAAAGCTAAAATACACTCCCCCATAGGTGTGGACTAGTTGATCACAGTAGCAGCAAAAAGTTGCTGGCTGCGATCAACTCGTAATGACCACCAATATGTGTATCAGATTAGTACAAAAAATGAATTACTGTGGTACCATCTTCACCCACAGTGTCGCACAGTACGTGTATGAGTCAGGAATAGTAATCAAACACTGCGGTTTAAATTCACCAACAGTGTCGCACAATACGTGTATGAATAGGAAATTAAATATATTACTGTGGTACAACCTTCACCCACAGCATCACACAATACTTGTGTGAGTCACAAATAGTAATCGAATACTGCAGGTTTAAATTCACCAACAGTGTCGCACAATACGTGTATGAGTACAAAATAATAATATACTGTGGTATGACCAGCAGTGTCTCAGTTCAAATATATAATTATATTTTCTCTGACGTCCTAGTGGATGCTGGGTACTCCGTAAGGACCATGGGGAATAGACGGGCTCCGCAGGAGACTGGGCACTTCTTTAAAGAAAAGATTAGGTACTACATCTGGTGTGCACTGGCTCTTCCCTCTATGCCCCTCCTCCAGACCTCAGTTAGAATCTGTGCCCGGCCTGAGCTGGATGCACTTAGTGGGCTCTCCTGAGTTCACTATAAAGAAAAGTATTTGTTAGGTTTTTTATTTTCAGTGAGATCTGCTGGCAACAGACTCACTGCTACGTGGGACTGAGGGGAGAGAAGCGAACCTACCTGCTTGCAGCTAGCTTGGGCTTCTTAGGCTACTGGACACCATTAGCTCCAGAGGGATCGAACACAGGCCCAGTCCTCGGTCGTCTGGTCCCGGAGCCGCGCCGCCGTCCCCCTTGCAGAGCCAGAAGAACCGAAGAGAAGTTGAAAATCGGCGGCTGAAGACTCCAGTCTTCATTAAGGTAGCGCACAGCACTGCAGCTGTGCGCCATTGCTCCCTCTGCACACCACACACTCCGGTCACTGATGGGTGCAGGGCGCTGGGGGGGGCGCCCTGGGCAGCAATTAGAGTACCTTCCATGGCTAAATAGCACATAATACAGCTAATAAACTGTATATGTGCATAATCCCCCGCCATAAAGCATATAAAAAAGCGGGAGAAGTCAGCCGAGAAAGGGGCGGGGCTATCTTCCTCAGCACACTGGCGCCATTTTCTCTTCACAGCTCCGCTGGAAGGCAGCTCCCCAGGCTCTCCCCTGCAGTTTCCAGGCTTCAAGGGTAAAAAAGAGAGGGGGGGCACTAAATTTAGGCGCAAACTGTGTATAATAAGCTGCTATAGGGAAAAATCACTCACTTTAGTGTAAATCCCTGGTTATATAGCGCTGTGGTGTGTGCTGGCATACTCTCTCTCTCTGTCTCCCCAAAGGACTTTGTGGGGTCCTGTCCTCAGTCAGAGCATTCCCTGTGTGTGTGTGCGGTGTGTCGGTACGGCTGTGTCGACATGTTTGATGAGGACGCTTACGTGGAGGCGGAGCAGGAGCCTATAAGTGTGATGTCGCCCCCTGCGGGGCCGACACCAGAGTGGATGGATATGTGGAAGGTATTAACCGACAGTGTCAATTCCTTGCATAAGAGGTTTGATGACGCAACAGCTTTGGGACAGCCGGCATCTCAACCCGCGCCTGCCCAAGCGTCTCAGGGGCTCAAAAACGCCCGCTACCTCAGATGGCAGACACAGATGTCGACACGGAGTCTGACTCCAGTGTCGACGAGGATGAGACAAATGTACAATCCACAAGGGGCATCCGATGCATGATTACGGCAATGAAAAATGTGTTGCACATTTCTGACATTAACCCGGTTACCACAAAAAAGGGTATTATGTTAGGGGAGAAAAAGCAGCCAGTGACTTTTCCCCCATCTGATGAGTTAAATGAATTGTGTGAAGAAGCGTGGGGTTCCCCAGATAAGAAACTAGTAATTTCTAAGCGGTTACTAATGGTGTACCCTTTCCCGCCAACGGATAGGTTACGCTGGGAGACATCCCCTAAGGTGGACAAGGTGCTCACACGCTTATCAAAAAAGGTGGCACTGCCTTCTCAGGATACGGCCGCCTTAAAGGAGCCTGCAGATAGAAAGCAGGAGGCTATCCTGAAGTCTGTGTATACACACTCAGGTACTATACTGAGACCTGCTATTGCTTCAGCATGGATGTGTAGTGCTGCAGCAGCGTGGTCTATTCCCTGTCTGATAACATTGATTCCCTGGACAGGGACACTATATTGCTAACCATAGAGCATATTAAAGACGTAGTCTTATATATGAGAGATGCACAGAGGGACATTTGCCGTTTGGCATCTAGAATTAATGCGGTGTCCATTTCTGCCCGGAGAGTATTATGGACTCGGCAGTGGACAGGTGATGCTGACTCTAAAAGGCACATGGAAATTTTGCCTTATAAGGGTGGGGAATTGTTTGGGGACGGTCTTTCGGACCTCGTATCCACAGCAACAGCTGGGAAGTCGACTTTTTTACCTCAGGTTCCCTCACAGCCTAAGAAAGCACCGTATTATCAAGTACAGTCCTTTCGGCCTCAGAAAGGCAAGCGGGTTAGAGGCGCGTCCTTTCTCTCCAGAGGCAGGGGTAGAGGGAAAAAGCTGCACCAGACAGCCAGTTCCCAAGAACAAAAATCCTCCCCTGCTTCCACTAAGTCCACCGCATGACGCTGGGGCTCCACATGTGGAGCAAGGTGCGGTGGGGGCCCGTCTCCGGAACTTCAGCGACCAGTGGGTTCGCTCACAGGTGGATCTCTGGGTTCTACAAGGGGCGGTTATTGCAAGCCTGGAAGAGGGGGATTACAAGGTATCACTGGACATCAAGGATGCTTACCTACATGTCCCCATTTATCCACCTCACCAGGTGTACTTCCGTTTTGTGGTATAGGACTGCCATTACCAATTCCAGACGTTGCCGTTTGGTCTGTCCACGGCACCGAGGGTATTTACCAAAGTAATGGCCGAAATGATGATACTCCTTCGAAAGAAGGGAGTTATAATTATCCCGTACTTGGACGATCTCCTTATAAAGGCGAGGTCCAGGGAGCAGTTGTTGGTCGGAGTAGCACTATCTCAGGAAGTGCTACAACAGCACGGCTGGATTCTGAATATCCCAAAGTCGCAGCTGGTTCCTACGACGCGTCTGCTGTTCCTGGGTATGATTCTGGACACAGAACAGAAGAAGGTTTTTCTCCCGGAGGAGAAGGCCAAGGAGTTGTCATCTCTGGTCAGAGACCTCCTGAAACCAAAACAGGTGTCGGTGCATCACTGCACGCGAGTCCTGGGAAAGATGGTAGCTTCTTACGAGGCAATTCCATTCGGCCGGTTCCATGCAAGGATCTTTCAGTGGGATCTGTTAGACAAGTGGTCCGGATCGCATCTTCAGATGCATCGGCTGATCACCCTGTCCCCGAGGGCCAGGGTGTCTCTGCTGTGGTGGCTGCAGAGTGCTCATCTTCTCGAGGGCCGCAGATTCAGCATACAGGACTGGGTCCTGATGACCACGGATGCAAGCCTCCGAGGTTGGGGGGCAGTCACTCAGGGAACAAACTTCCAAGGACAATGGTCGAGTCAGGAGGCTTCCCTACACATAAATATTCTGGAACTAAGGGCCATTTACAATGCCCTAAGTCAGGCAAAACCCCTGCTTCAAAACCAGCCGGTGCTGATTCAGTCAGACAACATCACGGCGGTCGCCCATGTAAACCGACAGGGCGGCACAAGAAGCAGGATGGCGATGGCAGAAGCCACAAGGATTCTCCGATGGGCAGAAAATCACGTGATAGCACTGTCAGCAGTGTTCATTCCGGGAGTGGACAACTGGGAAGCAGACTTCCTCAGCAGGCACGACCTCCACCCGGGAGAGTGGGGACTTCATCCAGAAGTCTTCCAGCTGATTGTAAATCGTTGGGAAAGGCCACAGGTGGACATGATGGCGTCCCGCCTCAACAAAAAGCTAAAAAGATATTGCGCCAGGTCAAGGGACCCTCAGGCAATAGCTGTGGAGGCTCTAGTGACACCGTGGGTGTACCAGTCGGTTTATGTGTTCCCTCCTCTTCCTCTCATACCAAAGGTACTGAGGATAATAAGAAAGAGAGGAGTAAGAACTATACTCGTCGTACCGGATTGGCCAAGAAGGACTTGGTACCCGGAACTACAGAAAATGATCTCAGAGGACCCTTGGCCTCTGCCTCTCAGACAGGACCTACTACAGCAGGGGCCCTGTCTGTTCCAAGACTTACCGCGGCTGCGTTTGACGGCATGGCGGTTGAACGCCGGATCCTGATGGAAAAGGGCATTCCGGTTGAAGTCATTCCTACGCTGATAAAAGCTAGGAAGGATGTGACAGCAAAACATTATCACCGCATATGGCGAAAATATGTTGCTTGGTGTGAGGCTATGAAGGCCCCAACAGAAGAATTTCAGCTGGGTCGATTTCTGCACTTCCTACAGTCAGGAGTGACTATGGGCCTAAAATTGGGATCCATTAAAGTCCAGATTTCGTCCCTGTCTATTTTCTTTCAAAAAGAACTGGCTTCACTGCCTGAAGTTCAGACGTTTGTTAAGGGAGTGCTGCATATTCAGCCCCCTTTTGTGCCTCCAGTGGCACCTTGGGATCTCAACGTTGTGTTGGATTTCCTAACATCACATTGGTTTGAGCCACTTCAGACCGTGGAGTTGAAATATCTCACGTGGAAAGTGGTCATGCTTTTGGCCTTGGCTTCGGCTAGGCGTGTGTCAGAATTGGCGGCTTTGTCCTGTAAAAGCCCCTATCTGATCTTCCATATGGACAGGGCAGAATTGAGGACTCGTCCCCAATTTCTCCCTAAGGTGGTATCAGCGTTTCATTTGAACCAACCTATTGTGGTGCCTGCAGCTACTCGGGACTTGGAGGCTTCCAAATTGCTGGATGTAGTCCGGGCCCTGAAAATCTATGTTTCCAGGACGGCTAGAGTCAGAAAAACTGACTCGCTGTTTATCCTGCATGCACCCAACAAGCTGGGTGCTCCTGCTTCTAAGCAGACTATTGCTCGCTGGATCTGTAGCACGATTCAACTTGCACATTCTGCGGCTGGACTGCCGCATCCTAAATCAGTCAAAGCCCATTCCACGAGGAAGGTGGGCTCTTCTTGGGCGGCTGCCCGAGGGGTCTCGGCTTTACAACTTTGCCGAGCTGCTACCTGGTCGGGATCAAACACGTTTGCAAAATTTTACAAGTTTGATATCCTGGCTGAGGAGGACCTTGAGTTTGCTCATTCGGTGCTGCAGAGTCATCCGCACTCTCCCGCCCGTTTGAGAGCTTTGGTATAATCACCATGGTCCTTACGGAGTACCCAGCATCCACTAGGACGTCAGAGAAAATAAGATTTTACTCACCGGTAAATCTATTTCTCGTAGTCCGTAGTGGATGCTGGGAGTCCGTCCCAAGTGCGGAATTCTGCAATACTTGTATATAGTTATTGCTTAACTATAGGGTTTTTTGTTCTGAGCCATCAGTTTAATGAGGCTCAGTTGTTGTTCATACTGTTAACTGGGTATAGTTATCACGAGTTGTACGGTGTGATTGGTGTGGCTGGTATGAGTCTTACCCTGGATTCCAAATCCTTTCCTTGTAATGTCAGCTCTTCCGGGCACAGTTTCCCTAACTGAGGTCTGGAGGAGGGGCATAGAGGGAGGAGCCAGTGCACACCAGATGTAGTGCCTAATCTTTTCTTTAAAGAAGTGCCCAGTCTCCTGCGGAGCCCGCCTATTCCCCATGGTCCTTACGGAGTTCCCAGCATCCACTACGGACTACGAGAAATAGATTTACCGGTGAGTAAAATCTTATTTTTAGGGTTTTTGCTTTTAGTTTTTATTATTTTAATTTTGCACTGGGGCGGAGCCCCTGGATGGATGGACAGATCAACCCTTTCAGATATGGCAGACAGAGCACCCCTTTCAGATACAGCAGATAGAGCTACCCTGGACTGATACTGCAGACAGAGCACCACTGGACTGATACTGATAATAGGACACACCAGCCCCTGTATGTTATACTGGGTTAATTGAATTAACACTGGGGCAGAGCCCCCTGATTGTATTTACATAGCACCCCTTTCAGATACAGCAGGCAGAGCACCTCTGGACTGATACAGCAGACAGAGCACCCCTAAACTGATACAGCAGACAGAGCATCCCTTTCAGATAGAGTAGACAGAGCACCCCTGGACTGATACAGCAGACAAAGCACCCCTTTCAGATACAGCAGACAGAGCACCACTGGACTGATACAGCAGACAGAGCACCTCTGGACCAATACAGCAGAGACAGGGACGGATTGGTGTGCTGGGACGCCGGACTGGATTCCGTTTGGCCGGTCCAGCGTCCCCTCATTGGCTGGCCCTCACCCCCAATGCAGGCCACCGCCAGCCGCAGCAGCGATCACGGCAGCCAGGCAGCGTTAAGTGAAGCTTCTGCGCATGCGCAGAAGCCCAGTGAAGCATTTAAAAAATGGGCACCGTCGGAGCTTCTGCGCATGCTCAGCTGCTTCGATGGTGGCCATATTTTAAATGCTTCACAGAGCTTCTGCGCATGCGCTGAAGCTTCACTTAACGCTGCCATGATCGCGGCTGTGGCTGATGGCCTGCGGCGGCCTGCTTAGGGAGTGATGATAACGGCTACGGCTGATGGTTGGCGGTGGCCTGCATAGCAGGTGATGGCCAGCCAATGAGGGTTTATATATGATTTAGGCTTCACTATAAAGGTATGTTTGCTGCAGAGTGACGGCCAGCTAATGAGGGGCAACTGTATAAAGGAGCTGCTGCTGATAAAACTTGGACGCGGCAACCAGCTAATTCTGACTGCGTCACACACCAGTTGTGTGACAGTCAGTAAGTACTGTCTATTCTACTACATTTAATCATTTTATAGTGTGCATGCCTGCTGCATCATATATATTTTATATATTAGTATAACGTGTTCTACCAGGTGTATAACGTGCTCTACCTGGTGCAATGTGTATAAGGTGCTCTGCCTGGTGCAATGTGTGTAAAGTGCTCTGCCTGGTGCAATATGTATTATGTGCTTTACCTGGTGCAATGTGAATAATGTGCTCTACCTGGTGCAATGGGTATAACGTGCTCTACCCGGTGCAATGTGTTTAATGGGCTCTACCTGGTGCAGTGTGTGTGTGTGTGTAACGTGCTCAGCCTGGTGCAATATGTATAATGTGCTTTACCTGGTGCAATGTGTATAATGTGCTTTACCTGGTGCAATGTGTATAATGTGCTCTACCTGGTGTGATGTGTATAATGTGCTTTACCTGGTACAATGTGTATAATGTGCTTTACCTGGTGCAGGGTGTATAATGTGCTTTACCTGGTGCAATGTGTGTAATGTGCTCTGCCTGGTGCAAAGTGTATGTTATGATTCCCGTACTCCAGACCAGATGAGATCTTATGGCAGAGGTCTGAGTACTGGAAAGATATGCTGGTTACGGGAACAGGGAAGCCTAGTAACCCCTGGCGCCCTAACTCCGTTGTCTCGCCCGTGTTATCAGAAATCCCCTGCGAGACTATGGTTGCTTGAGCCCATGGCAGCCGCGTTCGAAGGGCGGATTATGTCTGCCCAACCCCGATGCCCCCTCAGGTCTTAATGGGAGACAAAGGGAAATCCGAGACAGGGTGATAACAAGGGGCCCTCTGACTAAGCAACCAGGCCAGGGGTTACAAGCTATCTAACTTAACCAAAAGTATGTGCGGACAAACCGCCAGGGAAAAGGACAACCAAAGATCCACTGATCCGTTACTCCTATCCAGCACCGCTGGATACCAGAGTGGACTTGTGGGAGCGGAATCCTCCGCAAAAGCTCCGGAACACAATAAAACTAAATAATAAATAGTAAGCGGTCAAGCCGCAACACACGGCTACGCCGCGACTCACGAACACCACAGGATGTTAAAGGTGCTCGGTAGGACTCCAGGAATAGATGACAAATTCCGAGTACTGGATCACTGAGGACAGGAACAACCGAATTGAGCAGGACTGGAAACTCTCTGTAACTGACACAGCCAACAGGAAGCTAACACCGGCGTCTGTGAGAAGTCCTGAGAGTGCTTTTATTAGGAAACCCTCCAATCCGGATCCAGACAGGGTAATCATAATTATGCCGTGCAGCTGCATGCTGCACGGCCAGGATACAATTTGACCTGATTAATTAGACCTAGCAACGGGGAACGCGGTCCGAAAAGTGGCGTCCCCGTTGCTATGGTCTAAGCGGCTCCGTGCGCCCGGCGTCTAGCGTTGCTAGGGAGCCGGCGGCTGTCTGCCTGCGGCGTCCCTAGTTGCTAGGCGCCGGGCCGCACTGACGGGCGGACCCTCGGCGCCTAACAGTACCCCCCCCTTGAGGAGGGGTCAAGGAACCCCTAAGGCCAGGTTTTTGAGGAAATTCTCGAAAAAATGCCCTTTTGAGCCTCGGGGCATGGAGATCCTCGTCCAGGACCCAAGACCTTTCTTCTGGACCATAACCTCTCCAATGTACCAAAAAATAAAGCCGACCCCGGGACAACTTGGAATCGAGAACCTTCTCCACTAAGAACTCCTGCTGACCCTGTACGTCTATTGGTGATTTCCCCTGAGAGATCTTGCGAGGAAATTTACTGGACGAAACATATGGTTTTAACAAGGAGCAATGGAAGGTATTTCCGATCCGTAAAGTTTTTGGTAACCGTAACCGGAAAGCCACTGGATTGACTTTTTTGATAATATGAAATGGTCCAATAAATTTAGGACCCAATCTGGCTGAGGTTTGTCGAAGTTTAATGTTGCGAGTCGACAACCATACCCTATCTCCAACTTTAAAAGTGCACGGCCGCCGGAGCCTGTCAGAAAAATTTTTCTCCCGAAATGCCGCTTTTCTGAGAGCCAGGTGCACTTTTCTCCAAATGAGTTTGAGATGAGAGGTCAAGGTCAGTGAGGAGACAGAGGAATGTTGAAAAAAGGAATTAGCTCTGGGGTGAAAACCAAAAACTGTAAAAAATGGAGATACATTGGTGGAGGAATGACAGGCATTGTTGTAAGCAAACTCTGCTAACGGAAGAAACTCAGACCAGTCATTTTGGAGTTTGGCCGAGTACAAACGCAAATATTGTTTTAATGATTGATTGACTCGCTCAGTCTGCCCGTTGGATTGGGGATGGTAGCCAGACGTTAAAGATAATTTCATCTTCAATGAGGCACAAAAAGACTTCCAAAATTGTGCAATGAATTGTGGACCCCGATCAGAAACAATATCAGTGGGTAACCCATGGAGTCTGAAAACATGGCGGAGGAACAAGACTGCCAATCCCTGGGCAGATGGCAATCGGGGAAGAGCAATAAAATGGGCCATTTTGCTAAAACGGTCCACTACCACCCATATGACTCGGCATCCGGCTGACAGAGGAAGGTCCACCACAAAATCCATGGAAATATGAGACCATGGCCTAAGAGGAACATTCAAGGGCAAAAGTTGACCGATAGGCAAGGAACGGGGAACCTTATGCTGTGCACAGACCTGACAAGAAAAAACAAATTCCTTAATGTCTTTGGAAAGACCAGGCCACCATACCGAGCGGGAAACTAATTCAAAAGTTTTAGCGATCCCCGGATGCCCGGCAACTTTGCTATCGTGAAACTCCGTCAAAACCGTTGCTCTCAAAAACTCGGGGACAAAAAGACGACCAGCAGGAGTAATACCAGGAGCTTGATGTTGAAGCTGCTTCAACTGGGTAAATAAATCCTGTGTGAGGCCTGCCCGAATGACTGAAGACGGAAGTATGGGAGTAACAGGACTGTTGTCTTGAACTGGAAGAAAACTGCGTGACAGGGCATCTGCCTTGGTATTCTTGGAACCTGGCCTGAAGGTGATAATGAACTTGAAACGAGTAAAAAATAAAGCCCAACGAGCTTGCCGGGCATTCAGCCGTTTAGCTGATTCAATGTATTGAAGATTTTTGTGATCAGTCAAAACCGAAATGGTATGAGTGGCTCCTTCAAGCCAATGTCTCCACTCCTCGAAAGCCCATTTAATAGCCAGTAATTCCCGGTTACCAACATCGTAGTTGGATTCAGCAGATGAGAATTTCCTGGACATAAAGGCACAAGGATGTAATTCCAGGGAATCCGGATCCTTCTGAGACAGGATAGCCCCTACTCCAACCTCCGAGGCATCGACCTCAACAATGAAAGGCAATTCTGGGTTGGGATGTCTGAGGACAGGGGCTGAGACAAAGGCTTGTTTCAAGGCCTGAAAAGACAACTCCGCTTCACGTGACCAGTTGGTAGGATCTGCTCCCTTTTTAGTCAGTGCCACAATGGGAGCAACTAGGTCAGAGAAAGAGTGAATAAATCTTCTATAGTAATTCGCAAACCCTAAAAAGCGCTGAATTGCTTTTAAATTGGTGGGTTGCGCCCAACTAAGGATGGCTTGGAGCTTCTTTGGTTCCATACAGAATCCCCGAGGGGAAATAATGTACCCTAAAAAGGATACCTCCGTGACATGAAATTCACACTTCTCCAGCTTGGCATATAGGTGATTTTCACGTAATTTATTTAGAACCTGACGCACCTGGGTAACATGTTGTTCTATAGAGTCAGAATATATCAAAATATCGTCTAAGTAGACTACAACGAATCTTCCAAGAAATTCACGGAGCACATCGTTAATGAGATCCTGGAAAACTGCCGGAGCGTTGGACAGGCCGAATGGCATAACCAGATACTCATAGTGGCCTGACTGAGTACTGAATGCCGTTTTCCACTCATCCCCTGACTTGATTCTGATGAGGTTATATGCTCCTCTTAGGTCAATCTTAGAAAAAATCACAGCCGAACGTAGCTGATCAAAGAGGGCAGAAATCAGCGGCAAAGGGTAAGTATTCTTTACTGAGATTTTATTCAAGGCTCTAAAGTCAATGCAAGGTCTGAGTGATCCATCCTTCTTCTCCACGAAGAAGAAGCCTGCACTTAAAGGGGATTTAGATGGCCTGATAAATCCTTTCCCTAGGCTTTCTTTAACATACTCATTCATGGCCACAGTTTCAGGTCCGGACAATGCATATAACCTTCCTTTAGGCAAAGTGGCACCAGGAATTAACTCAATAGCACAATCATAAGGCCTATGGGGAGGCAGAATATCCGCATTGCCCTTGGAAAATACATCAACAAAATCCTGGTATTCCACTGGAATGGGTGCGGGAATGACAGCAGCAATTCTGATGGGAAGCGTAATACATTCTTTATTACAGATGGTACCCCATTGTAAGATCTCCCCCAACTGCCAATCAATGATGGGATTATGAAAGGCCAGCCAAGGGTGACCCAGAACCACAGGAACTGCTGGGCAATGGGTAAGGAAAAACTCAATCTTTTCAGAATGCAAAGCTCCTACCGAAAGAAGAACAGAAGGTGTACTGAGAGAAATAACCCCATTGGACAAGGGACTCCCATCTAAACCATGCATGGTGATACACCTACCCAAGGCTAACTGAGGAATACCTAAGGCCTTGGCCCATGTTAAATCCATAAAGTTCCCTGCAGCTCCACTGTCCACAAAAGCCGAGACCGAGGAACAGAGGCTGCCAAAGGAAACTTTAGCTGGAACTAACAGTGAATTATTTGAGGCGATAAGCTGTAAACCAAAGTGAACCCCCTCACAACTCACTTGGTCGAGGCGTTTCCCGACTTGTTCGGACAACTACGGGCAAAATGTCCCTTACCCCCACAGTATAAACAAAGACCAGAATTTTGCCTTCTGGTTCTTTCTTCAGGAGACAGTTTGGAGAGGCCTATCTGCATGGGCTCCTCAATGTCCACAGGAATGGAAAAAACACAAGGAGTAGACCCGACAAATGCTCCTTTTTCAGCCCTCCGCTCCCTGAGACGACGATCAATCTTAATAGAGAGCTCCATGAGTTTATCGAGAGTCTCAGGAGCGGGATACTGAAGGAGACTGTCTTTTATAGACTCAGATAAGCCGAGGCGAAACTGACTGCGCAGGGCTGGGTCATTCCATCCACAGTCGTTCGTCCAACGGCGAAACTCCGTACAATAAATCTCTGCGGGATTCCTACCCTGTCTGAGAGCACGCAACTGACTCTCGGCGGATGCCTCTCTATCAGGGTCGTCATACAAAAGCCCTAAGGACCCCAGAAAGGCGTCTACAGACAATAAAGCTGGATCGTCTGTCTTTAAACCAAAAGCCCAGGTCTGAGGATCCCCCTGTAGCAGAGAAATAATAATTCCTACCCGCTGAGATTCCGTACCTGAGGAGACTGGTCTTAAACGAAAATACAGTTTACAAGACTCTTTAAAATTAAAAAACTGCTTTCTATCCCCAGAAAAACGGTCAGGCAGATGCATTTTTGGTTCAGGAATGACCCTCGGGGAAGTCCGTAACAGATCTTCCTGTGACCTCACCCGAAGGGACAGATCCTGAACCATCTGAGTAAGCTCTTGAATCTGGCTAACTAAAAGCTGGCCCGGATTTGGCCCAACACCGGTGGGATTCATGAGGCTGACAAATCTCCCAACTGAATAAGGGAAAAAATTAACTCCTGTTAATTTTAAATTTTAGTATGGCCGGTGTTAATGTTATGATTCCCGTACTCCAGACCAGATGAGATCTTATGGCAGAGGTCTGAGTACTGGAAAGATATGCTGGTTACGGGAACAGGGAAGCCTAGTAACCCCTGGCGCCCTAACTCCGTTGTCTCGCCCGTGTTATCAGAAATCCCCTGCGAGACTATGGTTGCTTGAGCCCATGGCAGCCGCGTTCGAAGGGCGGATTATGTCTGCCCAACCCCGATGCCCCCTCAGGTCTTAATGGGAGACAAAGGGAAATCCGAGACAGGGTGATAACAAGGGGCCCTCTGACTAAGCAACCAGGCCAGGGGTTACAAGCTATCTAACTTAACCAAAAGTATGTGCGGACAAACCGCCAGGGAAAAGGACAACCAAAGATCCACTGATCCGTTACTCCTATCCAGCACCGCTGGATACCAGAGTGGACTTGTGGGAGCGGAATCCTCCGCAAAAGCTCCGGAACACAATAAAACTAAATAATAAATAGTAAGCGGTCAAGCCGCAACACACGGCTACGCCGCGACTCACGAACACCACAGGATGTTAAAGGTGCTCGGTAGGACTCCAGGAATAGATGACAAATTCCGAGTACTGGATCACTGAGGACAGGAACAACCGAATTGAGCAGGACTGGAAACTCTCTGTAACTGACACAGCCAACAGGAAGCTAACACCGGCGTCTGTGAGAAGTCCTGAGAGTGCTTTTATTAGGAAACCCTCCAATCCGGATCCAGACAGGGTAATCATAATTATGCCGTGCAGCTGCATGCTGCACGGCCAGGATACAATTTGACCTGATTAATTAGACCTAGCAACAGGGAACGCGGTCCGAAAAGTGGCGTCCCCGTTGCTATGGTCTAAGCGGCTCCGTGCGCCCGGCGTCTAGCGTTGCTAGGGAGCCGGCGGCTGTCTGCCTGCGGCGTCCCTAGTTGCTAGGCGCCGGGCCGCACTGACGGGCGGACCCTCGGCGCCTAACAGTGTATACCATCCTCTACCTGGCGCAAAGTATAGAACGTGCTCTATCCGGCGCAATATGTATAACATGCTCTACCTGGCGCAGTGTGTATAGGAGGTTCTACCTGGTGCAATGTGTATAAGCGGCACTACTGTGTGGTGTAATTTTAATTGGCACTATTATGTGGCCACGCCCCTTCCCCATGAAGCCACGTCCCTAAAATTTTGCCTGCGGTGTGCACTTTCAATCCCTGCATATAATCAGGCTTTCTGAGCAGTAATCCTGCCTACTAGACAGACTCCACCCCCTCAACAGACCCCACCCCTATTAGGGCTGCTTCCATAAATTTCCTGGGCTGGTTTTTTTTATCCCAATCTGCCCCTGAGCAGACAGATCCCCAAACCAAAATTGCTGTCTGACTGGACCACATAGCCCCAATAAGCACTTTTCCAACTGCAATCTGGCTAAACCTCATTTATATAACTTTTAATTTCTATAGCTTGCAAGCAGACTCTCTTACCTCTTTTAGGTCAATACCCAGAGCTCTATTATTATTATTATTATTATTATTATTAGTATCCTTTATTTATATGGCGCCACAAGGGTTCCGCAGTGCCCAATTGCAGAGTACATTTGCACATAATCAAAACTGGAAAACAGTGACTTACAGTTGAAGACAATATAGGACAAGTACAGGGTAATTAAGCATAACTACATCAGTAAATGACATAGATATAAGTTTCAAGGTGGCCAAAAAACTGGGATTTGGGCAGTTGAGGATTATTAAAGTAAGAAAAGGATAAGCACATGAGGGAAGAGGGCCCTACTCGTGAGAGCTTACATTCTAAGGGGAGGGGCAGACAGACAGGGGTGACACAGATGGGGTAGACCAATCATGGGACAGATGGTTAGGATGAGATTTGGCTGGGTTTAGTAAAGAAATGGGTCTTAAGAGTCCGTTTGAAGTTCTGTAGGGAAGTGGAGAGTCTGAGGGGGAGAGGTAGAGAATTCCAGAGAAAGGGAGCAGCACGGGTGGGAGAGTAAATGGAGATAAGGTCAGAGATGTAAATGGGTGAGGAATGGGTGAGTGCTTTGTAAGTGAGTGTGAGAAGTTTGAATTGGATTCTGAAAGGGAAGGGAAGCCAGTGAAGGGCTTGTAGGAGAAGGGAGGTGGATGTAGTGCGTTTGGTGAGGAAGATAAGCCGGGCTGCAGCATTGAGGACAGATTGGAGTGGAGAGAGGTATTTGTCAGGGAGGCCAGTTAGGAGGAGATTACAGTAGTCCAGTCTGGAAATAATCAGTGAGTGAATAATGATCTTAGTGGCATCCTGGGTGAGAAAAGGTCTGATCCTGGAAATGTTTTTGAGATGAAAATGACAGGTTTGTGAGAGGTGCTGAATGTGTGGTTTGAAGGAGAGGGAGGAGTCAAGGATTACGCCAAGACAGCGTACTTGGGGGCTAGATGAGATAATTGTGCCATCAACGGATAATGAGATTGTGGGAGGTGAGGTTGTGCGGGAGGGTGGGAAGATGATCAGTTCCGTCTTAGACATGTTGAGTTTAAGAAAGCGCTGGGACATCCAGGAAGAGATAGCAGAAAGACAGTTGGAGGTACGAGTGTGGAGAGTCATGGAGAGATCAGTGGAGGAAAGGTAGATGTGAGTGTCATCAGCATAGAGGTGGTATTGTAAGTTAAAAGAACTAATGAGTTCACCTAAAGAGGACGTATAGAGAGAGAAAAGGAGAGGACCAAGAAAAGAGCCTTAGGGGACACCAACAGTTAATGGAAGTGGGGGGGAGGTAGCATCATGAGTGGAGACAGAGAAGGACGATCAGAGAGATAGGAGGATAGCCAGGAGAGGGCAGTATCACGCAGACCAAGAGAGTGAAAAATTTGCAGAAAGAGAGGGTAGTCCACAGTGTCAAAAGCAGCAGAGAGGTCAAGAAGAATAAGCAGAGAGTAGTGGCCCTTAGATTTGGCTGCATGGAGGTCATTGCAGACTTTTGTGAGGGCAGTTTCAGTGGAGTGGAGAAACGGAAACCAGACAGGAATGGGTTAAACAGTGAGTGAGAGGAAAGAAAGGCAGTGAGGCGATTATAGACGATATGCTCAAGAAGTTTGGAGGCAAAAGGGAGGAGAGAGATGGGTCGATAGTTGGAGAGAGTGTTTGGATCAATGGTAGGTTTTTAAGACTAGGTGAAACAAGTGCATACTTGAAGGCAGAGGGGACAGTGCCTGGTGAGAGGGAGAGATTGAGAAGGTGGGCAAGATGGGAACAGGCAGTAGGAGAGAGGTAGCGGAGGGGTTAAGGGAAAAAAATAAACCACAGAGATAATCACAGTATGTATAGCTTTTCGATATGTACCAAAGGGATTTCTCTGTCTACTCTCTGCAATTGTTAAAAGCAGGCAAGTATATAATAATAATAATAATAATAATAATAATAATTATTATTATTATTATTATTATTATTATTAATTATATAGCACTCTTTCTCCAATCGGACTCAAGGTGCTTTACAGACATCAAAAGCTTATGCTCATAATACAGAAGATTTAAGTCATACAGCAATAGACAAGCTACACAGACATAAAAATAAAACCTCAAGTGCACAATAAGCATAATGAAGGTTTAGTGTAGGCATTTTGCGTAATAACTTTCACGGGTTGTGTATTCCACAATCACAAGGTACCAGGTGAAGCAGCTGTCTTGGGTATGCTGCAATAGGATTACCCTTGGTTGAATAGTCTACCCTTAGAAGAGATGATACAAAATCTGGTGATTGCAGCATCCTAAAGCTCAAAGTAGGGTCCCGATAAAACCATCAGGTACATGTATTTTTCATCCCATCCACAAGTGTACCAGATGAGGCAGCAATGTTGGGAGCACTACGAAGGTTACACTGTGGGATGTGAGCCATACAAGGGCCCAACACATATATATGGCAAAACTGACACTTGTGTAGTAGTATGATATATCCTGTATGGAAAGATCCATGTGAAGAACATCCTGCCCACGGAGGAACCATCCGAGGCAACCGTCTGGGATGCACGGTGTAGGTCACCGCTGACAGGGTATGCAATCAGTGGAGGTGCACATTACAGGAATAGCACACAGTGGGGTGGAGGTATGCTGTTAGGAAAAAATAAAAATAAATGCACATGGTAAGAAAACATTTGCTGGTAACCAATGGACGGAGGAAATTAGGACATTATTTTGATAAAATTATAAATGTCCTATTGTCATGGGAGCAGTACAGGTGGGCATGAGAATGTGGGGAGCACACTCAAGTACAAAGGAAATGTCCCTTTGTGCTTATGGCGGCACCATACGTGCCGCCAGTAGCACATATGGTTGCATTAGGTGACCCAGCTAGTCTAATGGCCCGCACACACTGGCTAATATATTGGCTGTTCTACTGAACGACCAATACATTGCGGGTCCGTCAGCCAGTGTGTACAGCCGATATGTCTGTGAACTCAGTCGTTCACAGACATCACGTCGACCCTGCAGCACAGCCGACGCCCAATATATCTACCGATATATTGGCACATCACTGTGTGTGTATGGGCGATCAGCTGACTGCCCGTACACATGCTGCGTCAGCCAGCGGATATTGACACGCCGCCCAGTTCATGACGTCAGTCCCCGATGGATCGGGCAGTGTGTATGCACAGCACACTGCCAGATCCGTCCATAGTTATATTTGCAGATACATCTATCAGTGTGTACCCACCTTAAATGCTGATATCTGCTGATACTGTATCTCTTCTTGTGAAGACAGGAAAGCAGGAGTGAGCACTGTCACAATTGTCTGTTTGTTAATAAAAATTGTACAAACTTTCCCATTCAGCAACAACTGCACAGAAGACATCAGGTGAAAGGCCACTGCACCTTACAACATAGAAACATAAACATAGAATGTGGCAGCAGATTAGAACCACTTGGCCCATCAAGTCTGCCCTAAACAAATATACATGTTCACACTTACACACTAGGGTTAATTTCACACTAGGGTTAATTTTTGTCAGGAGTCAATGAACCTTCTAATATTTTTGGAGTGTGAGAGGACACCACAGTGCCCAGAGGAAAGCCACACAAGCACTGGGAGAATATACAAACACCACACAGTTAGGACCATGGTGGGAAATGAATTCATGATGTCAGTGCTGTGAGGAAGTAATGCTAACCATTACAGACTGTGGGGATATCATTTAGGGGAAGAAGAAGAAGAAGAAGAAGAAGAAGAAGAAGAAGAAGAAGAAGAAGAAGAAGAAGAAGAAGAAGAAGAAGAAGAAGAAGAAGAAGAAGAAGAAGAAGAAGAAGAAGAAGAAGAAGAAGAAGAAGAAGAAGAAGAAGAAGAAGAAGAAGACTGTACAGAGGGTAAATGACAAGACAGTACATAGTAACATGGTAAAATACAGTAAGCAGTACAGTACACAATTAACAAATAATATTACAACTCTCAAAACAGCTACTGCTGAAAGTGGTGCAAGGGGAGACATAGGAGCTTACATATTAAGGGGACAGGGGAGACAAACAGAGGACACAGGGGAACTGGGGGCAGGAAGCAAAAGTGGGAGAAATGGAGGATGGAAGACGGTGTGGTAAGTTATGTAGTGACAAGGTTAAGCAGTGGGCTGGTATACTTTAATGAACAGGTGGTTTTCAGGCCTCTTTGAAGCTATGCAGGCAATAGGATAGTCTGATAGAACGAGGGAGATTGTTCCAGTAATGGGTGGCAGCACAGGGGAAATATTGGATTCAGTAGTGAGAGGTACAGTAGTAACCAGAGGAGAAGAAAGGCAGATGACATTGGCCAACCTGAGTGGGCGAGAGGGAGTATGTAAGGAGATCGGCTCTATAATGCTCCATTCTTATACGAGACTATTCAAATACCTGGAGACGCCTCTTGAAAGGGTATGTACTGGATTATACCCGCTAAGGAATGTATTCAATTGCGACATTTCAGTATTCAATTAGCGTCGGATTTGGCCATTCCCGACAATGCCAATCCGACTTTTTTAAAAGTCGGATTGACATTGTCGGAAACAGGGCTAAAACCTATCGGATTTGGCCGAAAATCCGACAAAATACGTGGACCGGAGGCTTAAGTACTTTCCGACAAGTCGGATTTTCTGACTTGTTGGATAAACAGCACTTTGATTGAATAGGTCGAATCTGGATTTGACCTTAAATTGCCGTTTATTCGACAAGTCGGGAAATCCAACTTGAATTAAATATACCCCTATATCTGGAAAATATGTTACCCAGGAATGTCAGTGAAATCTGTTGTGACCTGCAGTGGATACTTACAATACAAAGTAAAGATGGATACAGTTTCCGGGTGCTTACATCGTAGAACCAACAAAGAATGGATTAAGGACACCAGTGAGAATTGTCACATTCAAATTAAGGTTATAACCTCCCTTATCTTTTTCAATCAGGCTCCCAGTCATCAGAAATATACATACCCATGTCCATTGTTACTGAGGAACAGATTTTTTTTTTTTTTAATTTACATAAGGTTTTAGTATTCACGTTCAGTCAAGGAGACTATTTTTCATTTATTGCGTTATTAAGTGATCTTTGACATCAAAGCACAGCCTGTCCAGCATAATAATTTCCAGTGCTTTTTTTGTCCTGGAGAGGAAACTGTATTACAAACTAGATTGCGTCGAAAATCATCACACTGCAACTTTTGACTGGATTATTTTACTGTGTGAATTTACTCAGTTTATTTATTTTCTGCTTTCATACTTGTAATTATCTGTGAGAACCTATTAAATGTCTTAATTTTTAAAAAGGTACAATTGGAAGCACCTGTTATTTAGAGACTTCAAGCACTGTTTATTTTCTAGATATATTTGTTAGTCCCAATGTTTTAACCACACAGAGGTTTACTATAAACAGCTGCTGAGTTCTACAATCTTTATTTTCATTCTTTTTTTTACTTTATCTACATGTAATTGTATTGTTTACATGCCAAATAATCAGTAGCGCCTCTGGTTTATTGGTATTTTCAGGCTAGGGGTAATGGAGGGCAGCAGAAGATAAATCTTGGATTCAGGAGTGAAAGATAGTTACAACAGGGGAAGAAAGGCAGCAGACATTGGCCGACCGGAGTAACTACCATAGGTGCAGGCAGTGAGCTGCTATGGGGCCCAGAGCCGAGAGGGGCCACCTTCCCTGTCAAAGTTACATGTGTTATATACATTTTACGCCATTGGGTTGTACGTAGAAGTCCTTTCAAACTTTTTCCTTGGGGCCTGCAATATACGCTATCTAGGTATGCCCCTGGACCTGCTCATTGTAGTGTGGTATAAAATGAACTGGAGGCCATTTTAATGTTATATAATTTGAAGTGAGCACTGTAATTAGGCACAATATGAACGGGGAGCACTATATACCATAATGTGAATTGGGGGTACTGTGCAGCATAATGTGTACTGGCAGCTCTGAAATGTGACATAGGCTGAACTTAAGCACTACTATGATTCATAAAAGAAACTAGGGCACTACTGTGGGGCATAACATTAAATAAGGCTCTACTATCGTTCAAAAAATTAATTAAGGCACTATTATAGGGCATAAAATTAACAACTGCTGCAGAGAAGTGTCTCTTCAGAAGCATTGAGACGGGAGTCCCTTCAAAATGTTGCTATGGAGCCCAAATATTTTTGCCTATGCCCCTGATGTAGGGAGTAGGGGAGTTTGATAGGGCAATAATAAACAGTGCAGTAGCTGCTTCCTGCTTTGCCACAAGAGGCAGAGCAGAAGCGGCATTTTCTTCACCGTAAGTGAAGCTTTAGTACATATAGCCCCAGTCTCGTTTTATTATTTCATTTGGAACCCATTGTGCAGTGCTACAAAATATGCTGGCACTGTATAAACAAATATTAATTAGTGAATCAGAATCTCATGAACAAGCTAAAGGAGAAGTTGCTCAGCCACCCACTATACAGAGTCAGACAACACTTACATAGAGATCATAAGATGGCTTTGCACTCCATTGCATGCTGGCAAGTTGCCAGGGGGTGCCTATGCTGGAGCAACAGTAAAGCCAATGACCAGTTCAACATGCAAACCTATAGTGAGTCTCCAATGCAGAAGCCCTTTGTATGAAATTATGAACAGATGGATTACACAAATTCTATTTTCTAATTTTATATTTTCTAAGATAAACAAAACTAATTAGTTGATTATTTCTTATGCCTTAAATTTTGCTTTCACTTTATTAATTTTACTGCAAAAAGTTTGGTCTTTGTCCAGCTTCATAACATCTTTTTCAATAATTGGTGCCCAAATCAAAATGTGATATTTAATGAAAGGTCTGATTATTGATCTGTAAAGAGTGAAATAATGCATTTCATTACTATATTTTAACTATGCATTGACATGTTCTGTAGTCTTGTAGATAGTTAACACTGCATATTTCACATCTATAAAGATGTTACATGTAACAAAGGCTGAAATACAAAACCATAATAATACTGGATAAATGGCGATTTGGTATAATAATAATAATAATAATAATAATAACAACAACAACACTCCCCTGTAATTCTCTGTATTTAGTTTTCCAAGTTGACTGTGTTTTCAGTGTCATGTACAGTACATAGGGAGAGAAAACAATACAAAACCATGTAATACTATTTAAACAATATATACAACAATAGCCACTGATTGCATTTATAACTTGTTAAAGTTCAGTTCGTAAATATAATCTATCACCCTAGGGTGTACAACGGGGTTGCACCCACTCAAAACACTCACAACTGTAGGTTGGTAATCAAACATAGCAAGATAGAATTCATATTCAGTACTGTGCCACCACCCAGGATATGAAGTTTATTGGGGTTGCCCTTACACAGTACACTCACAGTGTTCCACTTGAAATGGGGCATGTAGTGTGATCTTTATACAAAGGTAACTCCAGAACCACTCCCTTGGAATCACGATGTTCAGTCCAGATTTATTAAAATATCCAAGATAAAATTTCCAAAACATTTATTGGTATAATACAACAAAATCATAAAAACAGGTAAATGGTACTCATAGCCAAGCAGGAACAGAATCTCAATAAAAGATGATAAAACGGGATCCCCCCGAAATAGGAACCGAGTACTTTCTTGGGAAATGGGTAAACTCCACAGATATCACTAGTAATCCACATCAATGCTTTCATTTCCCTCCTGGTTCTTTTTCAAGTTGTGTTGTGGCGCTGGCATAAACATTTCTATATACCCTAACCATTTAACATTTTGCAGGTTTATTGCTACAGCGGTAATGCAGGTATTAGCAGTAATACAGTGATGTCTGTGGTAGTGGTAACACTCAGGGTAACAGCAGGATATAACAGTGCAACAGCAGTATATGCAAGGTAACACCTGAGAGGAGTTAAGTACTGTACATCCACACAGTACTTTCCCACTCTACACTGTGGTGTGTAATCAGGGGCGCCACAATGGTTTTAAGTTGCGGGGGAAGTGGGGGCTTAAGGTATAGCTTCATTTTGGCATGCCTAAATAACTGAATGTCACCCCTCAGGAGCAGCTGGACTTGCTTGTCACACACATGTGGGCGGGACGGGGGGGGGGGGGGGGGGCAGACCTGTAGGCGGGCAAAGAAGGTCCCCGGAGGCAGGTGGAGAAGCACTGTGGAGAGAATGGAGGTTGAGCAGCCGGAAAGGGGATTATGTTCATTGTGACACTGACCCAGTACTTTAGCACCTCTCAAATGTTTGCTCCCCCAGTTCTGACACCTATGCATATACTGTAATATCTGGTCGAGTTCCAATACTTACATACATTAAACTTCTAGCAGCCTTTGATAAAGAACTTTTTTTCATATCCTCTATCTCTGCTTCGCTTGATGGTGGCATGGCTTTTGTGAGTTTAGTGCCTTTGTCAATTGGAGTACCGACTGGTTTTGCACTTGAAAAGTTTATAGTCTAATTGGTACAGCAATAAATCATGCAGATATGGCACTGAATAAACGTAGCATGCCGTACCCTGCTACAGGTGAGAAGATTTCACCATAGTCTATCGCAGACTTCTGTGTATATCCTTAACACAGTGGTTTCCAAACTTTTTTGAATCACGGCGCCCTAGAATATCACAATTTTGTTCACGGCACCCCTAGGCCAAAAATTTCTTAATGAGAAATTTAGAAATAAATATTACATTAAGTAGATTGCGTTTACATGTCATCCTTAGGGTCAGTTGTGTGGTGAGGGACAAGATTTACTTCTGTTTGGCCACATATTTTATGACTGGCAGCCACCAGCACTGGTTTTGCCTATTATATTGACCATGAATAATTTGAATTGGTCCTGGACCACCAACCCAGGGCACCGCTGCAAGTGTCCCGAGGCACCCCAGGGAGCCACGGCACACAGTTTGGGAACCTCTGCCTTAACAGACAAGGCAGGCTTTAAAACAGGCAATTATTACATCTACATCAGGGCCGGAACCTGGGGCGGGGCTAAGGGGGCATGCGCCCCGGGTGCAGGATTTTAGGGGGCGCCAAGAAGTTACAGAGGAACAGGGTTTTTTGTTTTTTACCGTCAGCTCTGTGCTGCTCCAGTGAGGCAGCAGACAGCACCCTTGGCAATGTCTCTGACCCACCTGTCTGCCCACAGCTGGCTCAACGCTGTATGGGTGAGCTCCAGTACCTGGGATCTCTCCTATGCCGGCTACTGTCTTAAACTCTCTTCTTTGCCACGCAGTGCTGCGACTAGTGAGCTGTGCACTGTACAAGCTATAGAAGCGCACTGTGCTCTCAGTTAGCAGTATCAAGCTCCACTTTGCCTCCCAGATGGGGGGATTTGGTGTAGCTTATAGGGGGATGTAGTGTAGTGATGTAGTGTACCATATAGGGTATGTAGTGTAGTAATGTATTGCAGTAAATAGGGGCATGTAGTGCACTGATGTGGTGTAGCATATAAGGGGATGTAGTGTAGTGATGTAGTGTAGCACATAGGGTATGTAGTATAGTGATGTAGTGCAGTGACGAAGTGTTATGATATAGTGCAGTGTATGGGGACACACAGTGGAGCATGTAGTTGAACACGCTGGTGGGGCATGTGATGCATACTGTAGGGCATTTGAGGCACATAGGGGAATATTGTATCCCCTTTTTTTCAAATTTACTGGTAATCTGACATTTTAGTCTGACAGAGTTTGTTTTACTGTTTTTTTTTTTGTGTTGTTTTTGTTTGTTTGTTAGTTTTTTTTGGGGGGGTAAACTATTGCCTTGCCCCGGGTGACGAAAATCCTAGTTTCCGCCCTGTCTACATTCAACTTTTTACAGAAGACCCAATTGTTCTTGATTGTCTTGGTGGTGACTCAGCCTGTTAACAAGAGTCCATGTATTGTTGTCATGTAATGATGCCAATTTTTTTGTCTATTGCTGATTTCCATTACTCCCAGTTGCTGCTCGACTTTGCTTCCTGGATATTTTGGGGTCAGACAAAGCAATATTTGCTGACTCCTCATAATATCTCCTAGGGGGCTTTCCTTTATTGTTTCTTAAACAACTCCTGTTCAGTGATTGGGTATCCACACTGGCAGTCTCTAATTCAGACACTGTTCGGCTGTTGGTATATCCAACAAAACAAACTTGTACTGTGATTCTTGTTCTACCTTCACTTTATGTGGCGCTGTGTAACAGAATACTGCATTCCTGTACTTTTTGAAGCTTTTCGTTTGTAATGTCCCATAGTCTGTATCCCTTATTTTCTTGGCAGTATCCAAGCATGATACATTTAACTGACTTGGGTTCTATCTTATGTCTCTACTTTTTTAGGAATGTGTGCATTTGCTCTGCATCCAAAGACTCTGAGATGATTGATGTTTGCTTTGCTTCCAGATCATGCCTCTAGCTATGTTTTTCCTTTACAGCTATAATAGGTTAGGTGTATGGTTCTTTAGATATACTGGACAGAAGCTGCTTCTGCCCAAAAACACTATTCTAGGACTATGTCATTCAGCATAATTTGCACTCTCTCCACAGTGTGATTTGCCCAATCCCTGACACCATTCTATTTGATGTGTTCGCGTTCAATGCCATATTTCTTTAGGAAGATAGCTACATTTTTATTTTCATTTTCTCCACCATTGTCTGACCTCAAGATCTTCTTTTTGACCTGTTTGAGTCTCCACCAGACTTTTGTAGTCTGCTATTTTTCTCACTTTTTCACTCTTGGCTTTGATAAAGTAAACGTGTCATTCTTAAGACTTCATTGATGAACATCAGGAAATATCAGTATCCACTTACTGATTTCACATCCATCGGGCTACACGTCTGTATGCATCAGCGCTAATGATACCTTAGCATAACACCATAAAGTGAATTTTATATTGCAATTAAACAAAGAACTATTATCTGGAAACCTGGAGTGAGGGTTTTTTTTTCTGTATTTTGATAATTATGGCTAATATATAATACAGTGTTCAAAAAAATAAATATCCCCCTGTGTTTCTCCACTGAAATTCCCCTCAACACTGAATTGTTTAACAATGTTCCTTATAGTAAGTGTAGGAAGTTATACTGTATTCAATAATCCTGTCTCTGTGTGTTTGACAAATGCAGTGAACAGCAGTATTCTTCATTATTTTCCTTACTGCTTGTCAAAACTTTATGAATAATTAAAAGGTCTCATAGCTATACTTGCCTACTCTACAGGAACATCCTGGATACTGCCAAATCTCCAGTGACTCTCCCAGATGCCAGGAGTGGGCAAGTCTTCCAGAGGCCACCTGCAGCTACCCACATCATGGCTGAAGTGGGTGGTCCAGGGAGCTTGATGCCGCAATTTATGCTGAATCATGTCATCATTGCTGGGCCTCCCCTTTACAATCGCAGTAATTGTGCTATTGTATAGGGGGACGGGGCTATGGTATGAGCCTAGCAATGTGTCTCCCCCCCTTCCCACTGACTACGTGACTGTACTATATGTCCCGCAGCATCGACAACTTGGCCAAAAAGTGGGAAACTATGCTCATACTTGTATTAACTACTGCTTTTGCTTAGGGTCTTTTATGTGTAACTAGACTCTTCCACAAGTTAGTTCTCTGATGTCAACTTCAGAAATAGCTAAAGTTCTACTGGTAATTGAGGTAAAATGATGTCGGTCACAGCAATTATATTACATAAAAAACAAACAAACACAGAATAAGGATATTATATATAACAAATAGCCAACACACTATTTTGTATGGCTGTCATGTGAACGTAAATGCAGATAACACCAGACAACTCTTTCCATTACTTCTGTATACTACAGTATATCCGGAATAATAAACCTCTAAGACAACTTTGCACAATTGGACATAGCTGTTGTTTTAAAGTAATGGCTAAGTGGTGACACCTAGTGGCATCAACAGATTAATCAATGTTAGAAATGTTCATTAATAGTTACTTATTATCATTATTTGAAGGAGTGGGTTCACATTCATATTATACCACACTGTTAAAGCCAAATAATTTTATATAATATTAGTCTTTGTAGATTAGAGAATATGGAAGTGTTGAGGATTTCATCTGACCCCGTATGGCTAGTTGGGTTTTTTTGAAACAGAGGACTGAATAATGTAAAAATCATTATTTTTTTTTACAATAAATAAAATTTTTCTACATGCTATTTTTGACCTTTAATACCATTCTGTATCTTGTAGACTGGTGTTTACTACAGAATAAATATTATTACATAGGCAACCCCAAATGAAGGTGCGTGTTAGCCCAGGTAGGCTTAATAAAACATGTTATTTATAGAATATAACCAGATGTAAGGAAAGTAAAAATGTAAAACTATTGTATGTAGACAATGTACATCCAAGATGCATTAATAAGCATCATAATTAATAATAATTATCAATGTTACAGATGCCTAAATTACTCACAAGCCAATGTGAACATAAAAATTAGCTATTGGAATTCCACAATATTAAGGCAACAAACCAAACATATTACTTTGTAAATTGCATATACTAGCCCAGGCATTGTAGTACAGAGCATGGCAGATTTACATTGCACTGCTGCAATATATACTGTACATGAAGACAATTTTATTACAATAGCTCAAAAGATGAGTATTGCTGTCCAAAATAAAACATATACAAGCTGTCACTAAATGGCTCATATGGGTTAATAGGAGCAGTCATACTAGACAAACAGTTATACAGTATAACAGGCTTCATAAAGGTCGGCCTTGTCAAGCTGTGAGCTTAACTACTATGCCGTTCTATTGCCTGACCTTATATAGTCTAGATCCAGATGAGTGAGTGTGACGGGCATTTGACCTCTCTGGAATCTTTCCATAATAATTTGCAGCCATGTTTACTTTAAAGTAAATTCATTTTTTTTTTAAATGCACTCTCCACTGAACATCAACAAAAAATCTGAGTCACCAGATGTATTGGATGAATGTAGGGATTTTTCTAAAAGAGTTTTCAGTTACAGGGTTTTTTTTTATAATTTGTTAATCAAGAACATAATACATTATAGAACAAAGAGTTAAAGCTGAGCAACAATAAATATAAAAGCAAGGAGCTGACTACCATAGTCAGATGTGTGACTAGTGCACACTGCAATTGTAAAAAACAAGTTTGGCAACATCTGAATAATACCCCTTTCACACCAAACTTATTATCCGGGTTATTGCCTAGGCAACCTGGGACCAAGTTTTGAGTAAAAGGGTGTTGTGTTACCCGGGACTCCTACCAGGGTTCTGTATCGACACGAGTAGCCCGACACGCTAATAATAGATGTAGAACCAGATCACTTATGCTTAGAGATGATATCTCAAAGCAGTGGCAGAGGAAAGACCCGGCAATAACCCAGGTCAAGCCTGCTGTGTGCCTGGTGTATAAAGCACAGAGATTGATAACAGATACTGAGAATAAAATCCAATGCAGAACAAGAGAAGTACTGTTGTAGTTTTTAGTAGTGATGAGCGGGTTCGGATCCTCGGAATCCGACCCGCCCGAACTTCACCTTTTTTAACACGGGTCCGAGCGACTCAGATCCTCCCGCCTTGCTCGGTTAACCCGAGCGCGCCCGAACGTCATCATCCCGCTGTCGGATTCTCGCGAGATTCGGATTCTATATAAGGAGCCGCGCGTCGCCGCCATTTTCACACGTGCATTGAGATTGATAGGGAGAGGACGTGGCTGGCGTCCTCTCCGTTATAGTAGAAAAAGACTGAGTATAAAGACTGAGTGACTTACTTATAATTGTGGGGAGGATTGGGGACGGGGAGCAGCTGTTAGGGAGTACAGTGCAGGGTTTTGATTATACCACCAGTGAGTTTAATCCTTTGTTTGTTTCTCTGCCTGAAAAAAAAACGCTCCACCATATCTGTGCTCACTCAGTGTGCTGCACTGCTGCATGATATATCTGTGCCGAGTGCACTGCTCTGCTCACACTGCCTAATTGTGGGGACTGGGGAGCAGTTATAGCAGGAGTACAGTGCACAGTTTTGCTGACAGTGACCACCAGTCCAGTATACGTTTGTCTGCCTGAAAAACACTCCTGTGTTGTTTTTTTTTCTTCATACTAGTTTAGCAGTCTGCTGACAGTGTCCACCAGGTCCGTTATACAGTATATTATATATATAAGCAGCAGTACGGTAGGCCACGGCTGTACCTACCTCTGTGTCGTCAGTGCACTCGTCGTCCATAAGTAATATAGAACTATACTATCCATCCATCTACATTGTATACCTGTGGTGTTTTTTTTTTTCTTCATACTAGTTTAGCAGTCTGCTGACAGTGTCCACCAGGTCCGTTATACAGTATATTATATATATAAGCAGCAGTACGGTAGGCCACGGCTGTACCTACCTCTGTGTCGTCACTCGTCGTCCATAAGTAATATAATACTATACTATCCATCCATCTACGAATTCCGAGCCCACCCGCTGGCGGTGATGCAGGGCAGTCTGGAGCGACTGCTGATGCTGACATCTGGTCCGGACTGAAGGACCTGCCAACGATTACTGACAAGTCGTCTACTGTCACTGCATATGATTCTCTCACCATTGAAAGAATGGTGGAGGATTATATGAGTGACCGCATCCAAGTAGGCACGTCAGACAGTCCGTACGTATGCTGGCAGGAAAAAGAGGCAATTTGGAGGCCCTTGCACAAACTGGCTTTATTCTACCTAAGTTGCCCTCCCTCCAGTGTGTACTCCGAAAGAGTGTTTAGTGCCGCCGCTCACCTTGTCAGCAATCGGCGTACGAGGTTACTTCCAGAAAATGTGGAGAAGATGTTGTTCATTAAAATGAATTATAATCAATTCCTCCATGGAGACATTCACCAGCAGCAATTGCCTCCAGAAAGTACATGGGGACCTGAGATGGTGGATTCCAGTGGGGACGAATTAATAATCTGTGAGGAGGGGGATGTACACAGTGAAAGGGGTGATGAATCGGACGATGATGATGAGGTGGACATCTTGCCTCCGTAGAGCCAGTTTGTGCAAGGAGAGATTGATTGCTTCTTTTTTGGTGGGGGCCCAAACCAACCAGTCATTTCAGTCACAGTCGTGTGGCAGACCCTGTCGCTGAAATGATGGGTTTGTTAAAGTGTGCATGTCCTGTTTTTACAACATAAGGGTGGGTGGGAGGGCCCAAGGACAATTCCATCTTGCACCTCTTTTTTCTTTCATTTTTCTTTGCGTCATGTGCTGTTTGTGGAGTATTTTTTGAAGGGCCATCCTGCGTGACACTGCAGTGCCACTCCTAGATGGGCCAGGTGTTTGTGTCGGCCACTAGGGTCGCTTAGCTTAGCCATCCAGCGACCTCGGTGCAAATTTTAGGACTAAAAATAATATTGTGAGGTGTGAGGTGTTCAGAGTAGACTGAAAAGTAGTGGAAATTATGGTTATTGAGGTTAATAATACTATGGGATCAAAATGACCCCCAAATTCTATGATTTAAGCTGTTTTTTAGGGTTTTTTGAAAAAAACACCCGAATCCAAAACACACCCGAATCCGACAAAAAAAATTCGGTGAGGTTTTGCCAAAACGCGTCCGAACCCAAAACACGGCCACGGAACCGAACCCAAAACCAAAACACAAAACCCGAAAAATTTCAGGTGCACATCCCTAATTTTTAGTTGTGCATTCAAGAAGAATGTGAGTTCTCATACTTATAAGTGTTGTGACAGGGGCGTTTAAAGAGAGGAGAGAGCCCGTGTGCAGCCTCTGTTGCAGGCCGCTCCTCTCTTGCAGTAAGTAGACTATGGATGCCCTTTAGACCATTGATGATTCAAAATCATTGATGGTCTATGGCCAATGTAGAATAGTTTTTCAATCGATGGGGGAGAACCAGATGGTTCCCTGCCATCGATAATACACAACTACCAAATGTTTTTTTCAAGGTATCAAGACACTGAGCTTAGATCCACCCCCCGACACTCCTACAAAGCTCCGTCCTGGGCTCTGATTGGACCGTAGCTTAATGAATAGTAAAGCAGGAGTGACCATTGGTTGGTGAAACCATCGATTGTTTCCTTGCAGATGATTTCACACCATTGAGGTTACCCATCAATGGTACCATTGATTGTGACTATCGATGGGTAACCCACCAATGACCATCCCTAGAGTAGACTCTGGCATTATGCTAGAGCCTACTGCTTATACACAGGTCTCCGGGAATATGGCGCCCGCATCTTGTTCCCAGGGACATCTTCATTGCGCAAGAGCATATCACTCGGAAATGGCCACCGTGGGATCCTGGAGGGGTAAGCATAATATATGGGTGCAAGATGTCCGGTGTAGGCCCACCTGGACCAAGGGACCCGTGTGCACTGCACACCTTGCACCCATTATATAAACAACTAGGTGTTGGGATTTTGCTACAACACACTTCACACTGATTAGGTGAACAGTCAATAGGTCGACCACTGTTGGTTGACATTGACATAGGAAAAGGGTTGACACATTAAAATGGTTGACACATTACAGATCAACACATGAAAAGGTCAACATGACATTTTTAAACTTTTTTGGTATTTTTTGCGTAACATCACCAGGAACCCCTATTAGTGCACCGCATCCCCTTGCATGGTTTGCTTCACTTGCCTAGCTGCGAGCAAGGTTACTATTCCCAATCGTAGTCCATGTGAATGGTAAAGTATGAAAAAGTTAAAAATCTATTAAAAAAAATAGACGAACATGTCAGTGTCGACCACTAGTGGTCGACCTAATCCATGTCAACCTACCATCCGGATATTATGCATAAGTACTTGCTGCATGCATAGTTTCATAAACTACAGTACGCGCAATGTGCATATCACTCCATTTTATAAACTATAAGATAACAGAGCTCTCAACTAACATCACCCTTAATTAACTATATAGCAGCACATATAACAACAGAAAGTCCAGTGTGTCTACATCACAGTCATCAAACCTATTTTATAAACCAAAGCTAAAACCAGTTCTAACAATAATGTGAATCCCAGCCCCACCATCCTGTTACATGATTTATATACCAGATGACATTATAACAATATGCTTGATTTTACAATTAAATAAATCTATTAAATAAAAATGAAACATACAAAACAAATGCACCTTCTGAAAATATTTCCCTTGCAGCCAGCAAATCATTATGAGCTGTGTACCAGAAAATATCACCACAGCTTCCACTTGCATGCTGCCGAATATTGCTAACCCATATACTAATACACATTCAATGACAGTAATAATCCTATGCAAACCAAGAGACTCAGAAATTGTTGTAATACAGGTTGAGTCTCCCTTATCCAAAATGCTTGGGACCAGAGGTACTTTGGATATCGGATTTTTCCGTATTTTGGAATAATTGCATACCATAGTGAGATATGATGGTGATGGGACCTAAATCTAAGCACAGAATGCATTTATGTTACATATACACCTTATACACACAGGAGAAAAAAACCACCCTAAGGTGAGTTTACTCCAGGCGCTGATTGGGAGGATTCACCACAGCAGCTATAACAAATGGGGTTGGTCAGACCCCCAAAACACAAGTGTATACAGAAAATAATTAAAGCGCTAGTTTGGTCATATATGAGAGAAGCAGGTCACATGAAAAAACCACATTTAATAGTTGTAAAAACAATGATTTAAAATACACATGGGTATGTATAAAAAGACACTAGTGGGTGTCGGATATCAAAGCAGCAGTGCCCCTCTTAGTCCTGATATGAGTCAATGAAAGCAGTTCAAACCTGTTCCAATAAAGCAGTCCCCTAATAGTAAACTTAGGATGTCCCGTTAGTGTTCCATTAAATATGATATTTACCACCAGCAGTTGTTCAAGGTGTTTAAGCGGTAGGCATCCGCAGGAGCTTGTCCCTTGTTTGGCTGTGTGGAGCTTCCACGCTGGGGAGGGATGTTTTTCTAACGGGAGTCCAAAAGAGTGCCTGGTGCTGTGCGTGCCCACTATCTGCCAATTCAATCTCCTGAGGAATCTTCACCTGGACCAGGTCCCCATCATCTCTATACTCTTTTGGACTCCCGTTAGAAAAACATCCCTCCCCAGCGTGGAAGCTCCACACAGCCAAACAAGGGACAAGCTCCTGCGGATGCCTACCGCTTAAACACCTTGAACAACTGCTGGTGGTAAATATTATATTTAATGGAACACTAACGGGACATCCTAAGTTTACTATTAGGGGACTGCTTTATTGGAACAGGTTTGAACTGCTTTCATTGACTCATATCAGGACTAAGAGGGGCACTGCTGCTTTGATATCCGACACCCACTAGTGTCTTTTTATACATACCCATGTGTATTTTAAATCATTGTTTTTACAACTATTAAATGTGGTTTTTTCATGTGACCTGCTTCTCTCATATATGACCAAACTAGTACCTTATACACACAGCCTGAAGGTCATTTTAGCCAATATTTTTTATAACTTTGTGCATTAAACAAAGTGTGTCTACATTCACACAATTCATTTATGTTTCATATACACCTTATACACACAGCCTGAAGGTCATTTAATACAATATTTTTAATAACTTTGTGTATTAAACAAAGTTTGTGTACATTGAGACATCAAAAAACAAAGGTTTCACTATCTCACTCTCACTCAAAAAAGTCCGTATTTCGGAATATTCCGTATTTCGGAATATATGGATATGGGATACTCAACCTGTACCAAGTTATTTTAATCAAATGTCTACAAAGTTTCTGTAAAAGAAAATGGTAATGTTTTAAAACCTAACCCCATAATTAAAATGTTATCAGTTAACTTAATAAATCAAACTATTGCACCTTTAAATGTGTGATTTGTTAATACATGGTCTCAAATAACCATTCTATTTTAGGAAAACAAAATACTCCCATGTAACACAAATAAAAATGGACACAGCATTTTTCACTCTGAAACCTTATAAATCATATATTGCCCAGGGGTACTTGATTTATTTTGCTTTAGCAAAGTGAAGGCAATCTCATATTTTAACCCCTACATATAGAAGTTTGAGAGTTTGGCAAATCCAATATGAAATAATAGCAAATTACTCAGATGTTACTTAGATTTAAAAAAATAAATTAAAAAAACCCTGTTTAGGGACTCATAGAACCCTATGTAACATACTGTACTGCCTCAAATAACAGTTTCTAATAGAAAGTGTAAATTAACAGAATTCAGAAATAGTTAATGATACATAGGTTTAACCAGTGGTGGAACCAGTGATCTAGCTCACAAGAACCCAACCACAAAATTAGCTAACACCAAATCATTGTACTGTGTTGTACAACAAAGTATGCTCTGCCTAGTAATGCCAAAAGCTGTGATGCTCACTGCGTACATCTCTTTTTAATCAAGTCCCTAAAACCAGTTCAAATTTAAGGTGCACTGTATGTTTCGTTTCTGAGTGAACACAATAAAGCTATGTGCAGTGGTTGTCATAGCAACACATTACAGGTCAGAATCATTTTTTATCTGCTCCAAGGAAAAACATGAAGCGAATGAAGCAAACCATTACATATGAAGGACTTAACGTACTTAAGTATTTTCCTATAAGTGAATCAGCCTCTGCTTGTGTATTTTTAGTTTTCAGTGACTGTAAATAATGCACTTTTCCTGTTTACGCAGAATCTCGTGTAGACTTGGACATAATTCTGTTTTATTATCATAATCTATGCATTTATTTATTGTGCATAGGTCACCGTCTGTAAGTAGACAATACATCTCAAGCTTCCTTTTTATGACTATGAGGTAGAACTTGGGAAGGTAGCAAACATAAGCTTAGTACAGTAAGAGAATATTCATATAAATGTGACTGAAGTAGATCTGGATGCAGGTACATTAACACCTGTCAGAGGCTGCATCTCTTATGGGTGGTGGAGAGTTGGTCCAATGATGCATAATAATGATCATAACGATAGGCAGCTCTATCTAGCTGCTTCTGAATGGATATCTGCTGAATAACCTTTACAGCTGGTACTACTTCATTCGGTGACTGTTAGATTATTTGATGTTCAGTTTATTCACATTTTAATTAAGATTTGCATTTATATTACCTCATAAAATAATATTATCATCAATACAATTAATGATAACAAGTTGAATGGAGCCAGACTATATATCTTTATGAAGAAATACACTAGAACAGCTTTATTTTGATCCCCAGACTCTACACAAAACAAATCTATAATTGTATTTCTATAAAGAATGGCTGTACATCAGCCCCATGATTTGCTATAGGACAGTACAGTTGAAAAGAGTTTACATGTTTCCCATACACTCAGTGGGGCAGATGTACTAAGCATTGGAGACAGGTACAGTGGAGAGAGATAAAGTACCAGCCAACCAGCTCCCATCTGTCATTTCTCTGACGTCCTAGTGGATGCTGGGGACTCCGTCAGGACCATGGGGATTAGCGGCTCCGCAGGAGACAGGGCACAAAAATAAAGCTTTAGGATCAGGTGGTGTGCACTGGCTCCTCCCCCTATGACCCTCCTCCAAGCCTCAGTTAGGTTTTTGTGCCCGTCCGAGCAGGGTGCAATCTAGGTGGCTCTCCTAAAGAGCTGCTTAGAAAAAGTTTTTAGGTTTTTTATTTTACAGTGAGTCCTGCTGGCAACAGGCTCACTGCAACGAGGGACTTAGGGGAGAAGAAGTGAACTCACCTGCGTGCAGGATGGATTGGCTTCTTAGGCTACTGGACACCATTAGCTCCAGAGGGATCGAACACAGGCCCAGCCATGGAGTCCGGTCCCGGAGCCGCGCCGCCGACCCCCTTGCAGATGCCGAAAAGTGAAGAGGTCCAGAAACCGGCGGCAGAAGACTTTTCAGTCTTCATGAGGTAGCGCACAGCACTGCAGCTGTGCGCCATTGTTGTCACACACTTCACACCAGCGGTCACTGAGGGTGCAGGGCGCTGTGGGGGGCGCCCTGGGCAGCAATGAAATACCTATACTGGCTAAAAGATACATCACATAAAGCCCCTGGGGCTATATGGATGTATTTAACCCCTGCCAGGTCTCAGAAAAACGGGAGAAGAAGCCAGCCGAAAAGGGGGCGGGGCCTATTCTCCTCAGCACACAGCGCCATTTTCCCTCACAGAAATGCTGGTGGGAAGGCTCCCAGGCTCTCCCCTGCACTGCACTACAGAAACAGGGTTAAAACAGAGAGGGGGGGCACTTATTTGGCGATATGATTATATATATTAAGATGCTATAAGGGAAAAACACTTATATAAAGGTTGTCCCTGTATAATTATAGCGTTTTGGTGTGTGCTGGCAAACTCTCCCTCTGTCTCTCCAAAGGGCTAGTGGGGTCCTGTCCTCTATCAGAGCATTCCCTGTGTGTGTGCTGTGTGTCGGTACGTGTGTGTCGACATGTATGAGGACGATGTTGGTGAGGAGGCGGAGCAATTGCCTGTAATGGTGATGTCACTCTCTAGGGAGTCGACACCGGAATGGATGGCTTATTTAAGGAATTACGTGATAATGTCAACACGCTGCAAGGTCGGTTGACGACATGAGACGGCCGGCAAACCAATTAGTACCTGTCCAGGCGTCTCAAACACCGTCAGGGGCGTTAAAACGTCTTTTTACCTCAGTCGGTCGACACAGACACAGACACGGACACTGACTCCAGTGTCGACGGTGAAGAAACAAACGTATTTTTCTTTTAGGGCCACACGTTACTTGTTAAGGGCAATGAAGGAGGTGTTACATATTTCTGATACTACAAGTACCACAAAAAAGGGTATTTTGTGGAGTGTGAAAAAACTACCTGTAGTTTTTCCTGAATCAGAAAAATTAAATGAAGTGTGTGATGATGCGTGGGTTTCCCCCGATAGAAAATTATTGGCGGTATACCCTTTCCCGCCAGAAGTTAGGGCGCGTTGGGAAACACCCCTTAGGGTGGATAAGGCGCTCACACGCTTATCAAAACAAGTGGCGGTACCGTCTCCAGATAGGGCCGGCCTCAAGGAGCCAGCTGATAGGAGGCTGGAAAATATCCTAAAAAGTATATACACACATACTGGTGTTATACTGCGACCAGCGATCGCCTCAGCCTGGATGTGCAGCGCTGGGGTGGCTTGGTCGGATTCCCTGACTGAAAATATTGATACTCTTGACAGGGACAGTATTTTACTGACTATAGAGCATTTAAAGGATGCATTTCTATATATGCGAGATGCACAGAGGGATATTTGCACTCTGGCATCAAGAGTAAGTGCGATGTCCATATCTGCCAGAAGTTGTTTATGGACACGACAGTGGTCAGGTGATGCAGATTCCAAACGGCACATGGAAGTATTGCCGTATAAAGGAGAAAAAGACAACGTCTTTTCAGCCTCAGTCCTTTCGTCCCCATAAGGGCAAGCGGTCAAAAGGCCAGTCATATCTGCCATGGGATAGAGGAAAGGGAAGAAGACTGCAGCAGGCAGCCCATTCCCAGGAACAGAAGCCCTCCACCGCTTCTGCCAAGTCCTCAGCATGACGCTGGGGCCGTACAAGCGGACTCAGGTGCGGTGGGGGGTCGTCTCAAGAGTTTCAGCACGCAGTGGGCTCACTCGCAAGTGGACCCCTGGATCCTACAAGTAGTATCCCAGGGGTACAGATTGGAAGTTCGAGACGTCTCCCCCTCGCAGGTTCCTGAAGTCTGCTTTACCAACGTCTCCCTCCGACAGGGAGGCAGTAGTGGAAACAATTCACAAGCTGTATTCCCAGCAGGTGATAATCAAAGTACCCCTTCTACAACAAGGAAAGGGGTATTATTCCACACTATATTGTGGTACTGAAGCCAGACGGCTCGGTGAGACCTATTCTAAATCTGAAATATTTGAACACTTACATAAAAAGGTTCAAATCAAGATGGAGTCACTCAGAGCAGTGATAGCGAACCAGGAAAAAGGGGACTATATGGTGTCCCGGGACAGATGCTTACCTCCATGTCCCAATTTGCCCTTCTCACCAAGGGTACCTCAGGTTCGTGGTACAGAACTGTCACTATCAGTTTCAGACGCTGCCGGTTGGATTGTCCACGGCACCCCGGGTCCTTACCAAGGTAATGGCCGAAATGATGATTCTTCTTCAAAGAAAATGGACGATCTCCTGATAAGGGCAAGGTCCAGAGAACAGTTGGAGGTCGGAGTAGCACTATCTCAAGTAGTTCTACGACAGCACGGGTGGATTCTAAATATTCCAAAACCGCAGCTGTTTCCGACGACACGTCTGCTGTTCCTAGGGATGATTCTGGACACAGTCCAGAAAAAGGTGTTTCTCCCGGAGAAGAAAGCCAGGGAGTTATCCGAGCTAGTCAGGAACCTCCTAAAACCAGGAAAAGTGTCAGTGCATCATTGCACAAGGGTCCTGGGAAAAATGGTGGCTTCTTACGAAGCGATTCCATTCGGCAGATTTCACGCAAGAACTTTTCAGTGGGATCTGCTGGACAAATGGTCCGGATCGCATCTGCAGATGCATCAGCGGATAACCTTATCGCCACGGACAAGGGTGTCTCTTCTGTGGTGGTTGCAGAGTGCTCATCTGTTAGAGGGCCGCAGATTCGGCATACAGGACTGGGTCCTGGTGACCACGGATGCCAGTCTGAGAGGCTGGGGAGCGGTCACACAGGGAAGAAACTTCCAGGGAGTATGGTCAAGCCTGGAGATGTCTCTTCACATAAATATACTGGAGCTAAGAGCGATTTACAATGCTCTAAGCCTGGCAAAACCCCTGCTTCAGGGTCAGCCGGTGTTGATCCAGTCGGACAACATCACGGCAGTCGCCCACGTAAACAGACAGGGCGGCACAAGAAGCAGGAGAGCAATGGCAGAAGCTGCAAGGATTCTTCGCTGGGCGGAAGATCATGTGATAGCACTGTCAGCAGTGTTCATTCCGGGAGTGGACAACTGGGAAGCAGACTTCCTCAGCAGACACGATCTACACCCGGGAGAGTGGGGACTTCATCCAGAAGTCTTCCACATGATTGTGAACCGTTGGGAAAAACCAAAGGTGGATATGATGGCGTCTCGCCTCAACAAAAAACTGGACAGGTATTGCGCCAGGTCAAGAGACCCTCAGGCAATAGCTGTGGACGCTCTGGTAACACCGTGGGTGTTCCAGTCAGTGTATGTGTTTCCTCCTCTGCCTCTCATACCAAAAGTACTGAGAATTATACGGCAAAGGGGAGTAAGAACGATACTCGTGGCTCCGGATTGGCCAAGAAGAACTTGGTACCCGGAACTTCAGGAGATGCTCACGGAAGATCCGTGGCCTCTACCTCTAAGACGGGACCTGCTTCAGCAGGGACCGTGTCTATTCCAAGACTTACCGCGGCTGCGTTTGACGGCATGGCGGTTGAACGCCGAATTCTAAGGAAAAAAGGCATTCCGGAAGAGGTCATTCCTACACTGGTAAAAGCCAGGAAGGAGGTGACTGCACAACATTATCACCGCATTTGGAGAAAATATGTTGTGTGGTGTGAGGCCAGGAAGGCCCCCACGGAGGAATTTCAATTGGGTCGATTCCTACAATTCCTGCAAACAGGATTGTCTATGGGCCTCAAATTGGGGTCCATTAAGGTTCAAATTTCGGCCCTGTCGATTTTCTTCCAGAAAGAATTGGCTTCAGTTCCTGAAGTCCAGACTTTTGTAAAAGGAGTACTACATATACAGCCCCGGTTGTGCCCCCAGTGGCTCCGTGGGACCTTAATGTAGTTTAGGATTTTCTCAAATCCCATTGGTTTGAGCCACTCAAATCGGTGGATTTGAAATATCTTACATGGAAAGTAACCATGCTACTGGCCCTGGCTTCAGCCAGGAGAGTGTCAGAATTGGCGGCTTTATCGTATAAAAGCCCATATCTGATTTTCCATTCGGACAGGGCAGAACTGCGGAAGCGTCCTCAGTTTCTGCCTAAGGTGGTGTCAGCGTTTCACCTGAACCAGCCTATTGTGGTGCCTGCGGCTACTAGCGATTTGGAGGATTCCAAGTTGCAGGACGTTGTCAGGGCATTGAAAATATATATATTTCAAGGACGGCTGGAGTCAGAAAATCTGACTCGCTGTTTATACTGTATGCACCCAACAAGCTGGGTGCTCCTGCTTCTAAGCAGACGATTGCTCGTTGGATTTGTAGCACAATTCAACTTGCACATTCTGTGGCAGGCCTGCCACAGCCTAAATCTGTCAAGGCCCATTCCACAAGGAAGGTGGGCTCATCCTGGGCGGCTGCCCGAGGGGTCTCGGCATTACAACTCTGCCGAGCAGCTACGTGGTCGGGGGAGAACACGTTTGTAAAATTCTACAAATTTGATACCCTGGCTAAAGAGGACCTGGAGTTCTCTCATTCGGTGCTGCAGAGTCATCCGCACTCTCCCGCCCGTTTGGGAGCTTTGGTATAATCCCCATGGTCCTGACGGAGTCCCCAGCATCCACTAGGACGTCAGAGAAAATAAGATTTTACTTACCGATAAATCTATTTCTCGTAGTCCGTAGTGGATGCTGGGCGCCCATCCCAAGTGCGGATTGTCTGCAATACTTGTACATAGTTATTGTTACAAAAAAATCGGGTTGTAAATTGTTGTGAGCCGTCTATTCAGAGGCTCCTACGTTTGTCATACTGTTAACTGGGTTCAGATCACAAGTTGTACGGTGTGATTGGTGTGGCTGGTATGAGTCTTACCCGGGATTCAAAATCCTTCCTTATTGTGTACGCTCGCCGGGCACAGTATCCTAACTGAGGCTTGGAGGAGGGTCATAGGGGGAGGAGCCAGTGCACACCACCTGATCCTAAAGCTTTATTTTTGTGCCCTGTCTCCTGCGGAGCCGCTAATCCCCATGGTCCTGACGGAGTCCCCAGCATCCACTACGGACTACGAGAAATAGATTTATCGGTAAGTAAAATCTTATTTTTTCAAACACGCCTGTAACATGGCAGTTAGGAGCTGATTGGTTGGTACTTTATCTACGCCCACTTTATCTCTTCAAGGCTTAGTATATCTGCCTCAACTGTATGACTCACATCTCTGCTGCCTAGCAGGCACTGTGCACTTTATGCTCCCCTGGGCTCTTTCCCTCTTTCCTGTCGCTCAGGTTGTCTATTCCCTGTCAGCTTATTACCTCTGTAAGGCCAGTTGCCCACTAATTGTGATGGCACCACGCAAATTGTGGATTAAGCTACCCACATTTTGCGACAGCAGATCTAAACTTATCCAAATCCTTATTGTTCTGGCGCTGGAGTAGCAAAGCCCAAACGCTACAATTTTGGCTGCTAATACTAGGCCACACTTGTGCGCTACATGGCAGGAGGAGTCTCTTTTCAATGCGTATTTCCTTCCTAAAGATGGCGTTATTTCCCACTGTCAAGCTCAACATGCCACCTTTTAGTTTTTGGAGCTTGATGAACAGTCGCCCCCATACTAGTGTACGGGGATGCATGGCACATCTGATCTTTAGTGCATGCAGGAGATATCCATTATAATGAATGAGTCCATAATTTTAATATGTGAAAGACATGGAGAATCTGTTTATTGGCCCTATTCTCATTGATGAATAGACTCCTTGATAGCTGCAAGTCACTGGGGTCCATTAAGTACCATGGGGTATAGACGGGTCCACTAGGAGCCATGGGCCCTTTAAGAATTTGATAGTGTGAGCTGGCTCCTCCCTCTATGTCCCTCCTACCAGACTCAGTTTAGAAAATGTGCCCGGATGAGCCAGTTACGCTGAAGGTAGCTCCTGAAGAGTTTTCTGCATTTATTTTTTCTGTTTGTTATTTTTAGGCAGGGCTGGTTGGCATCAGCCTGCCTGCTTCGTGGGACTTAGGGGGCGAGAACGGACCAATCTCTTGAAGGGTTAATGGTCCCATTCCCCGCTGACAGGACACTGAGCTCCTGAGGGAACTATTTGCAAGCCCCACCACGGCAAGCGTATATTCCCGCAGCATGCCGCCACCCCTAACAGAGCCTGAAGAATGAAGAGTGGTGAGTACTGAGCCGGCGTCCCGGCTAGTGGGGCACCGGCCATTATGGAGGCATGAGGGTACGGAGACACACGGCTTCTACACTGGGCGGAATGCGTCTCCAGACACAGCACACAACTGCGTCCCCGTACACTGTACACAGTACCCATACCGGCACAACAGCCTTAAAACGGTTTTCTCCATTTTAAGCACTAGATTCCTCAGCCAGTATAAAAAAAGCGGGAAGACCGTGCGCCATTGAAGAGGCGGGGCTTCACTATGAGAGGATCCAGCAGCTCACCAGCGCCATTTTCCCTCTGCAGTGGACACAGACGCTGACAGGACAAAGATGCGCAGCTCCTCCAGTGTGACTCCAGATTACCTCAGCGGTACCAGGGGGTCATAGTAGGGGATGTGGGGAAGGGGGAGCGACTATTAGTGTACTAAGCAGTGGTGCAAGTTGAAATATTTTCTTAGTGGTACTGAGTGCCAAAAAATGGGCGTAGTCATGTGTTGCGAGGGGGCGTGGTCACATGTCACTAGTGGGAGTGGCTACATGACACAAGCGGACAACACAGACCCTTTTCTTTGGACTCTGGGGACAAGGCTAGAAATATATAGTAATGCCTCCAGTATAATAAATACATATAGTAATGCCCCCAATTTGATAACAATATATAGTAATACCTCCAGGATGCTTTGTAGTGTATTATAATTGTGGTAATGGCGGTCAGGGGTGCAAGGTGTGGCAGGTGGTACTGCGTACCCGCTACCAAATTCTTAACCCGAGCGTACCCGCATACTTGCACCACTGGTACTAGGTCCCCTATCAGGGTACTTAGTCTGCGACCCGGCTAAGCTTGGCATTAGCAAAAAGGGCGTGGTGGGGGCTGGCTCCAAACAACTCTGTGTCTCCCTGAAGGGCTCTTTGTGGGTTAATTGTGCTGAACCTTTCGTGTGTGTGTGTGTGTGTGTGTGTGTGTGTGTGTGTGTGTGTGTGTGTGTGTGCTGTCACATTTACATTATGTCAGGCAAAGAGTGTGTCTCTTGTACCGCAGAGTGTTCCTCTTCACCTGGGGGCTCACTACTGGGTACCGAGGGTTCACAGACTAGCGGGGCTGAACCGGAATGGGTTAATTCTCTTAATGGAATTATCTCAACTCTTTCTACAAAATTGTCCCACAATGAGAAAGAGACGTAATACTTAAAACAGGCTGTGGATGGGTTTATGAACAGAGACTCAGTCCCCAAAACAGCATCTCAATCCCCTCCCATTTGGCCACAAAAGCGATCTCAGGCCCATATCCTGCAGTCTGACTCTGATGCTGACAGGACAGACATGGTGGTGGTGAAGGGGGGGGGGGGGGGGGGGGGGAGCTGGACTCAGAGGGGGGAGATACAGCTCTGTCAAAGGGAATAGGGGCTCTTATAGAGGCTATCAGAGATGTTCTGCATATTCCTGACAAGGTGTCAGAGGAGTGTGAGGAATTTTATTTTAATGTAAAAAAGAAGTCCTCGGTTACTTTTCCTGTGTCACAGTAATTGAATACCCTGTTTGAAGAACCGTGGGTTAATCCTTATAAGAAGTTTCAGATCCCTAATAGGTTACTCTCATCTTTTCTGCTGCGGGGTACACTGTGCTCCACAGGGAATGATATTGGGGTGTAGAGTAGGATCTTGATCCGAGGCACCAACAGGCTCAAAGCTTTGACTGTTCCCAGAATGCATAGCGCCGCCTCCTCTATAACCCCGCCTCCGTGCGCAGGAGCTCAGTTTTGTAGTTGGTGCCATGCAGTCAGCCGGCATACAACAGAGGGACAGCCATGAGAGAAGCTTTTAAAGAATATTGAAGACTTCAAGGTCTGCAGCAGAGACACTGACTGTGTTAGATGGGAGGCGGGTCACGTGCGCTGGCGTGGACACTGTGGTGTACAGGAACCCCACTAGACCACCAGGGCATGGGCAAAGGTCGGTTATCTCTCATAAAACCGTTTTATCAAGCCCTCAGTACCCGGTGGTGAAGTCCAGCAGGGGGATAAGGCTTTGACCTGTAGCCCCTAACCCCAACTCCAGGGCGCCATTTAGAGTAAATGTTTCCACCATGGAGCTGCATATCTCTCTCTCCCTCACTCCCTGTCAGCTTTTGGGCGCCATTATAGCAAGCAGAGCTGATCCTGGGACTGTTTGGGAAAATCCTCCTCTGTAAAGCCGCCTGCCTGTCAGCGCTGTAAATTTTACAGGACACTTACAGTACGTATTCTACATGTTTGCTGACAGAGTTAGTTAAGAAAAAGTGCATTTAGTCAGGGTTATTTAGTACAAGTACCCTGTGATATACATCCAGTCTTTACTGTGCATTGTTATATCTATTAAGTGTATAGCTATACATGATACTACTCTGTATTGCTAGTCCAGTGCAGTTTTATTGCATGTCATAATTTCTGCATTGTACAAACTGTGACTCTGTGTGTGTGCATATAGCTGCTGTGTGACCTCCATTTCGTGTATCTCACTCAGAGTGCTATCCCTATATTCTATAACCTGAGGGGGCTAAGTGTGTCAGGTTTATCATAATATAGGCAGTTCACAGAATATACTCAGTATGTATTTTTCTCTGTGATTTTTAGTCACCATATACCTCTTGAATTCCCTGTTTGTGCTGATACACTGCACAGGGTTTTTTTGTCAGGTATTGTGCTGCTGATATTGTACTGTGTTGCCTTGCATTGAGCTTTTGATTATGTCAGCTACAAAGGGCAATGGAGCTGGGGCTGATCCCACATTGCTGCAGACACATTTGAGGATAACATAGCAGGTGAGGGTTCAGGTTCTGGGGGTTCCTTACCCCCAAGTGGGACTGTAGCAATGGGGGTGCAAAATGACCCACCTTGGGTTACCTCCTCCACGCTATTGAATACGCTGGTAACTAGACTAACGCCCCCTATGGGACCTCCTGTGCCGGTACAACCGCTTATGGTCCCCGCGGTTAACCCCCCATGGGCAGATCAACTGTCCAATCAGTTACAGCAATTGAACCAATCACTGACTGCTCAAAAGTGTAACCCTCGCCTGCCTAAGACCAAGGGGTCCTCTAAGCGGGCAATTACTTCCTCACAATCCACCAATGTCCCAGACACCTCGTCTGATGAGGATGGCGTTTATACGGACCCCACAGATTCTGATCCTGATGCTTCTAATGGGGAAGTTGTTTCACAGGTGGATGTTCCTGACTTGTTAGAGGCTATCAGGCTAATTTTTCAGGTTGATGATGAACCGGAGCCTGACGCTGCCCCTAAGAAACCGGACAGGTTTAAACGTCAGAAGGTGGTTAAACAAGTTTTACCACACTCTGAACATTTAGTTGACATACGTCAGGAGTCCTGGGTAAATCCATTCCCGCCCTCACCAAGGCTGATTCTTGCCAAGTGGGACGGCCTGCCTCACCGAATCAGGTCTCAAATGATCTCATTGTCTCCGGAGGTCCATCTGTCTGGTGGCTTCAGGACCAACGATTGAGCAAGGATCGTCCCTTCTGGATCTCCGACTGGGTACTTCTGACGACGGATGCCAGTCTGAGGGGTTGGGGTGCGGTGTTGGAGCAACACTCCCTTCAGGGTTGGTGGACCAAGGAGGAGTCTCTCCTCCCGATAAACATTCTGGAATTGCGGGTGGTGTTTAACTCATTGAACTTGGCCCAGCATTTAATACAGAACAGACCTGTTCAAGTACAGTCGGACAACGCCACCACGGTGGCGTACATCAATCATCAAGGCGGCACTCGAAGTCGCATGGCAATGAGGGAAGTATCACGGATTCTTCATTGGGTGGAACGCCATCTGTCAGCCATGACGGCAGTGTTCATTCCGGGGGTCCTTAACTGAGAAGTGGACTTTCTCAGTCATCAGGACGTACACATCGGAGAGTGGAGCCACCATCCAGAAGTGTTTCAACTCCTTGTGGACAAGTCGGCCTTCCAGATGTGGACCTGATGGCATCCCGACACAATCACAAGGTTCCGGTCTTCGGAAAAAGGACAAGGGATCCTCAAGCAGCGTTCGTGGACGCACTGGCAATTTTTCGGCTGCCATACGTGTTCCCTCCGGTGTCACTCCTGCCCAGAGTAATAAGGAAGTTCAAGCAAGAAGGAGGAATCCTACTTCTGATTGCGCCAACATTGTCCAGACGGCATTGGTTCTCAGTCCTTCAGGGTCGCTCGATAGAGCATCCCATTCTACTTCCGCAGCGCCCAGATCTCCTCATTCAGGGCCCCTGTGTATATCAGGATTTAGCCCGATTGGCTTTGACGGCGTGGCTCTTGAAGCTTCCATCTTAAGGGCCAAAGGATTTTCTGAGGCGGTCATTCAAACCATGTTGAAGGCCCGGAAACCGGCTTCTGCTCGGATTTATCATAGGGTCTGGAATTCTTACTTTGCTTGGTGCGCATCTAACAATCATGACACTTACAAGTTTAGTACGGCCAAACTATTGGCCTTTCTACATCAAGGTTCATATTTCTGCCTCATCAATTTGGTTTCAGAGAAAAATTGCGACCTTACCTGATGTGCATATGTTCACTCAGGGTGTGTTGCGGATTCAACCTCCTTATGTCCCGCCGGTGGCTCCTTGGGACTTGTCGGTTGTTCTGGAGGCGTTGCAAGGGTCTTTGTTTGAGCCTCTTGAATCTGCAGACCTTAAGTGCCTTTCTCTTAAGGTATTGTTTCTGCTGGCTATTGCCTCTGCTAGACAGGTGTCGGATTTGGGTGCCTTGTCTTGTAGGTCACCATATCTGATTTTTCACCGTGATCGGGCGGTTCTTAGAACACGTCCCCGGTATTTACCTAAGGTGGTGTCTTCTTTCCACCTTAATCAGGAGATTGTGGTTCCGGCCTTTGCCTCTCCTGATTTGTCTTCCAAATAATGGTCTTTGGATGTGGTACGGGCTCTCCGTATCTACGTGAATAGAACTGCCTCCATCAGGAAGTTGGATTCTCTCTTTGTTCTGTTTGATTTTCACAAACGTGGCTGGCCTGCTCACAAGCAGACCCTGGCCAGATGGATTAGAATGGTGATTGCACATGCTTATGTACAGGCTGGCCTTCCAGCTCCTGCTACCATCAAGGCCCATTTTACTCGGTCGGTTGGACCTTCTTGGGCGGCCCGCCATGGGGGGTCATTCCGAGTTGTTCGCTCGTTATTTTTTTCTCGCAACGGAGCGATTAGTCGCTAATGCGCATGCGCAATGTCCGCAGTGCGACTGCGCCAAGTAAATTTGCTATGCAGTTAGGTATTTTACTCACGGCATTACAAGGTTTTTTCTTCGTTCTGGTGATCGTAATGTGATTGACAGGAAGTGGGTGTTTCTGGGCGGAAATTGGCCGTTTTATGGGTGTGTGCGAAAAAACGCTACCGTTTCTGGGAAAAACGCGGGAGTGGCTGGAGAAACGGAGGAGTGTCTGGGTGAACGCTGGGTGTGTTTGTGACGTCAAACCAGGAACGAAACTGACTGACATGATCGCAGATGCCGAGTAAGTCTGGAGCTACTCACAAACTGCTAAGAAGTGTCTATTCGCAATTCTGCTAATCTTTCGTTCGCAATTTTGATAAGCTAAGATACACTCCCAGTAGGCGGCGGCTTAGCGTGTGCAAAGCTGCTAAAAGCAGCTTGCGAGCGAACAACTCGGAATGACCCCCATGGTGCGACCCTTAAATAATTGTGCAAGGCGGCTACGTGGTCCTCAGTGAACACGTTCATAAGGTTCTATGCCTTTGATACTTCTGCCTCCCAGGATGCTTAATTTGGACGCCGGGTTCTTGTGCCCGCTACAGTGCATCCCCTCCCATAAGGAACTGCTTTAGGACATCCCCAATGTCATTCCCTGTGGAGCCCAGTGTACCCCGCAGCAAAAAATGAGTTTTATGTTAAGAACTTACCGTTGTTAAATCTCTTTCTGCGAGGTACAATGGGCTCCACGGGGCGCCCACCCTGACGCAATTAGCTTCTTTGGGTTGGTATGGCATTAGCCGCTGACACTTTCTCCTGTCATGAGGGTGTGGTGTATGTGGCTACTAACAGTTGTCGTCTCTTTTGCCCGCTACTGCATTGGACTGGTCCACACCAGCGCGCGCGGCCCGCCTCCCATCTAACACAGTCAGTGTCTCTGCTGCAGACCTTGAAGTCTTCAATATTCTTTAAAAGCTTCTCTCATGGCTGTCCCCCTGTTGTATGCCTGCTTACTGCATGGCACCAACTACAAAACTGAGATCCTGTGCACGGAGGCGGGGTTATAGAGGAGGCGGCGCTAGGCATTCTGGGAACAGTCAAAGCTTTGAGCCTGTTGGTGCCTCGGATCAAGATCCTACTCTACACCCCAATTTAATTCCCTGTGAAGCCCAGTGTACCTCGCAGAAAGAGATTTAACAACGGTAAGTTCTTACCATAAGTCTCGTTTTCCTTTTCCTCTGGAGGATAGGAAAAAATGGGAAATTCCACCAATAGTGGACGCATCAGTCTCTAGGCGGTCACGTAAAATTATATTGCCTGGTCCTGGTGCAGCCTCCCTGAAAGACACACATTTTTTTCTACCAAGGTAAAAAAAGGGGTTCGGGCGCTTTAAGGATGTTGCGTTTCTAATGCTGCTGCTACAAAATGGGGTAGTCAAACCCAGAACCACATACAAATAAACAAATAAAATAGCAGCGCTAAATGGAATAAATGTAACTATGAAGGATTGAGTGATAAAATTAATCACAATTTAATTATACATATTTCTAAAAACACATAAAAAACCATAATATGGCCACTTATAAGATCAACCACTTAAAATGACCGCTGCCTTTTTGGTGTAGTCCGTTCCTAATATTACGTGGACTGGCAAAGACTTTGATGATAAAACACTGGAAATAAACCAAAGGTGTAGTCCCACATAGGTTATTACCACAATGAGCCGCTGGAGGTGTAGTCCCTTGAAATTGTCCTTTTGTTGGACTCAGACCCAGGCAAGGGTTATGAGGGATCCTCACTGCATTGCGGTATCCTCCTGTTGTACAAAGGATGGGTGGTATTCCAGATGAATTGATTCCTTGTAAGTTTTGCGCTCCAGTCCTGGTCCGGACACACCAAGGCAGCTGAAATAGCAGGAAATAGTGGCCTGGCAAGCCTCCTTGTGTGTTTTTAGAAATATGTATAATTAAACTGTGATTCATTTTATCACTCAATCCTTCATAGTTACATTTATTCCATTTAGCGCTGCTATTTTATTTGTTTATTTGTCCCTGAAAGACACGGCTGATTGTAAAATTGAGACTACACTCAAATCATTGTACACAGCTGCTGGGGTGGCCCAAAGGGGCTTGTGGCTATGCCAGTGGACTGCTGACGCGGACTCCAGGAAAGGCGTGAAAGGCCTACCATTCACAGGAGAGGCCTTGTTTGGAGCTGAATTAGACAAATGGATCGCCACAGCTACTGCGGGTAAGTCTACGTATCGTCCTTCCGCAGCCCTCCCTACCAAGAAGACTTATTCAGCTTCTAAGTTACAGTCCTTTCGGATGGCCAAGTTCAAGGGCAAATCCAGAGGTGCTTCTACGTCCTCCAGCGGCGCAACACGTAAACCACGCAAACCAGCAACAGCAGGTGCTCAGGAACAGAGCTTCGGCTCTGCTTCCTCAAAGACTTCAGCATGATGGTGGACCGCAATGCCTGGAAGGCTGTCAGGTGGGAGCCCGATCACAATTCTTCAGTCAGATCTGGTCAAATTCGTGCCAGGATCCCTGGGTCATAGATCTTATTTCCCAGGGCTACATACTGGAGTTCCAAAAGCTCCCACCTCACAGATTCTTCAAATCAGGCTTGCCAGTTTCACAAGAGGCAAGTATAACTTTGCAGCATGCCATCCAAAAACTGGTACAGACTCAGATCATTGTTCCAGTTCCACCTCATCTACTAAACAAGGGGTACTATTCCAACTTGTCCGCAGTACCAAAGTCGGACGATTCGGTAAGACCAATTCTGAACCTCAAGTCTTTGAACCCGTACTTACGAGTGTTCAAATTCAAGATGGAGTCTCTGAGAGCGGTGATCTCAGACCTGGAGGGGGGGGGGGGGGGAATCCTAGTGTCTATGGATATCAGGGATGCGTACCTTCATATTCCAATCTGGCCGCCTCATCAGGCTTATCTCAGGTTTGCACTGCAGGACTGTCACTACCAGTTCCAGGCCCTGCCATTTGGTCTCTCCACGGCACCGAGGGTGTACACCAAAGTGATGCCAGAGATGATGTTTCTACTCTGCAAGCAGGGAGTGAACATAATTGCATACCTGGACGATCTCCTGATAAAAGCGCCGTCCAGGGAACGTTTGCTGGAGAGCATTGCTCTCGCAACCAAACTCCTCCACGATCACGGGTGGATTCTGAACCTTCCGAAATCTCATCTAGAGCCAACACGGAGGCTCCCATTCCTAGGAATGACACTGGACACTGAGTCACAAAAGGTGTTCCTTCCGTTGGAAAAGGCATTGGTAATCCAGTCGATGGTTCGGGATGTCCTGAAGCCTACCCGGGTGTCGGTGGATCGGTGCATTCGCCTTCTGGGGAAAATGGGCACTTCAATAAGTAAGGTTTCACGCAAAACCCTTCCAGCTTGATCTGTTGGACAAATGGTCCGGATCGCATCTTCACATGCACCAGAGGATCCGTCTGTCGACAAAGGCCAGGATCTCCCTTCTATGGTGGCTACAGTCTTCTCACCTCATCGCAGGACGGACTTTCGGAATTCAGAAGGGGATTCTGTTAACCACATACGCAAGCCTCAGAGGTGGGGAGCAGTCACCCAGGGGGTGCAGGTTCAGGGAAGATGGTCAAGTCAGGTAGTAATCCTTCCAATCAACATTCTGGAACTCAGGGCCATATACAATGCCCTTTTGCAGGCCTCGCATCTTCTTCAAGATCGGGCAATTCAGGTCCAGTCAGACAATGTGACGGCAGTAACGAACATAAACCGACAGGATGGAACAAAAAGCAGAGCAGCAATGTCAGCGGTGTCAAGAATTCTCCTCTGGGCAGAAAGAAACGCTGTGGCATTGTCAGCGGTCTTCATTTCGGGAGTAGACAACTGCAAAGCAGACTTCCTCAGCAGACACGACCTGCATCCGGCGGAGTGGGGCCTTCACCCGGAAGTGTTCAGGTGCTTGACAAGTCGATGGGGATACCACAGATTGACATGATGGCCTCTCATCTCAACAAGAAGCTCAGGCGGTATTGTTCCAGGTCGAGAGACTCACAGGCAGTGGCGGTGGACGCTCTGACGACTCCATGGGTCTATCAGATGGTGTACGTGTTTCCTCCACTTCCTCTAATCCCAAGAATTCTAAAATTAATAAAAAGGGTAAAGGTTCAAGCAATACTCATAAATCCGGACTGGCCAAGAAGGGCCTGGTACGCAGACCTCCTGGAGATGCTCCTCGAAGATCCATGGCCTCTACCTCTTCACGAGGATCTTCTGCTGCAACAGGGCCCGTTCATCTATCAAGACTTACCGCGGCTACGTTTGACGGCATGGAAGTTGAACGGCTGATTCTAGCCAGGAGAGGGATCCCTAATGAGGTTATCCCGACTATGATCCAAGCCAGGAAGGGGGTAACGTCTAAGCATTACCATTGTATTTGGAAGAAATACGTCTTTTGGTATGAGAGCAGAAATTATTCTGCGGTGGAATTTCATCTGGGACGTTTCCTGCTTTTTCTGCAGGCAGGCGTAGATGTGGGCCTGCGTCTGGGCTCCAGAAAAGTCCAGATTTCGTCCTTGTCCATTTTCTTTCAGAAACATTTGGCTTCTCTCCCTGAGGTCCAGACGTTCTTGAAAGGTGTTCTGCACATCCAACCTCCCTTTGTGCCTCCTACGGCACTTTGGGATCTCAATGTGGTGCTGCAGTTCCTCCAATCGAACTGGTTTGAGCCTTTACAGGAGGTAGATGTAAAATATCTTACGTGGAAGACCATCACACTGTTGGCCTTGGCTTCAGCAAGACGTGTGTCGGAGCTGGGGCTTTGTCTCACAAAAGTCCCTATTTAATTTTTCATGATGACAGAGCTGAACTCAGAACTCAACAGCAATTTCTTCCAAAAGTGGTGTCCGCATTTCACATCAACCAACCTATTGTGGTTCCAGTTGTCAGCAACACCTCTGCTACTTCAAAGTCTTTGGGTGATGTATGTTAACAGAACAGCTCGTCACAGAAAGACGGACTTGTTGTTTGCTCTTTATGATCCCAATAAGATTGGGTGTCCTTTTTCAAAGCAGACAATTGCACGCTGGATCAGACGTATATTCAGCATGCTTATTCCACGGCTAGTTTGCCGTGTCCAAAATCTGTACAGGCCCACTCTACTAGGTTGGTGGCTTCTCCTGGGCGGCTGCCCGGGGTGTCTCGGCTTTACAGCTCTGCCAAGCATCTACTTGGTCAGGTTCGAACACGTTTGCTAAGTTCTACAAGTTCGATACTTTGGCCTCTGAGGACCTTCACTTTGGTCAATCAGTTCTGCAGGAACCTCAGCACTCTCCCACCCAGTTTGGGAGCTTTGGTACATCCCCATGGTACTAAATGGACCCCAGTATCCTCTAGGAAGTAAGAGAGAATAGGATTTTAATTACCAACCGGTAAATACTTTTCTTGTAGTCCGTAGAGGATACTGGGCACCCGCCCAATGCTTCGGTCTTCCTGCACTGTTACTTGATTAAGTAATGTTGGTTCAGCCGTTGCTGTTCCTGTTTCAAGTTTGGTTAGCTTGGCTTTCCTCTTGTTGTGTGTGCTGGTTCGGAATCTCACTACTATCCTTATTTATACTTCTCTCGAAGTATGTCGTCTCCTCAGGCACAATTTCCTAGACTGAGTCTGGTAGGAGGGGCATAGAGGGAGGATCCAGCCCACACTATCAAATTCTTAAAGTGCCCATGGCTCCTAGTGGACCCGTCTATACCCCATGGTACTAAATGGACCCCAGTATCCTCTACGGACTTTGAGAAAAGGATTTACCGGTAGGTAATTAAAATCCTATTTTCTGCTTTTCACTTTAAAGCAACAGTACAGATCATTACAAGTTGCCAATACAGGGGGAGATGTACTAAGCAGTGATAATAGTGGAGAAGTGAGTCAGTGGAGAAGTTGCCCATGACAACCAATCAGCTGTTCTGTATAATTTTATAGTATGCAATTTATAAATGTTACGTCAATGCTGATTGGTTGCTATGGGCAACCTCTACACTGGCTCACTTTTCCACTCTTATCACTAATTAGTTCATCTCCCCCACAGTGACAAATAAAAGGATATGCTATGAAACAAACACATATAACAAAATGCATCAAAATCACATAAATATTAGATATTGTGTTGTTATATAATTGAACAATATCATAGTTTATTGGTGTTGGGGTAACAAAAACATTCACTAGCTTTTGTGTTTGTGGGGGGAGGGAGAAAAGCAACACTGAAGGTTAGGTGGGGAGAGGGAAGTCCAGATTTGGGGACAAGGGGACAAAGCAACTACAGTATTAATAAAATAATGTTATATGTGATAGCATATAAAGGACACTGTATAGTGTCAATTTGTGAGTGTGCATGAACCCTATAAAGTGTCTGTGTTTATATGGAACTATGGTGGTCATTCCGAGTTGATCGCAGCCAGCAACTTTTTGCTGCTGCTGCAATCAACTAGTACACGCCTATGGGGGAGTGTGTTTTAGCTTAGCAGGGCTGTGATCGCTTGTGCAGCCCTGCTAAGCTAAAAAAAAAATTGAGCGAAAGAAGACTAGGCTTATACCTACTAACCCTGTGCGACGATCCCTGCGATGCTGGAGCCGGCTTTGACGTCACACATCCGCCCTCCGTTCTCCTGGACACGCCTGCGTTTTCCTTACCACTCCCCGAAAACGTCAGCCAACGGTCCGGATCCGCCCTGGAACGCCTTCTTCCTGTCAATCCTCTTTGCGGACGGCTCTGCGACCGCTGCCATCGTTAGCCGCGACATAACCCGGCGACTCCTGTCGCCGGGCAACATCGCTCACGCGCACTGCCGCCGCCGCGCATGTGCATTCCGTACCTGTTCGCACTGCAGCAATAAACCGCTTCGTGCGAACGGGTCGGAATGACCCCCTATGTGTAGTGTCAGTGTTTATATAATGGACCCCTGTATGATGTCAGTGTTTATATAATGGACCCCTGTATGATGTCAGTGTTTATATAATGGACCCCTGTGTAGTCACAGTGTTTATATAATGAACCCCTGTGTAGTGTCAGTGTTTATTTAATGGACCCCTATGTAGTGTCAGTGTTTATATAATGGACCCCTGTATGGTGTCAGTGTTTATATAATGGACCCCTGTGTTGTATCAGTGTTTATATAATGGACCCCTGGTAGTGTCAGTGTTTATATAATGGACCCCTGTGTTGTGTCAGTGTTTATATAATGGACCCCTGTATGATGTCAGTGTTTATATAATGGACCCTTATGTAGTGTCAGTATTTATATAATGGACCCCTGTGTAGTGTCAGTGTTTATATAATGGACCTCCTGTATGGTGTCAGTGTTTATATAATGGGCCCCCTGTATGGTTTCAGTGTATATATAATGGACCCCTGTGTAGTCACAGTGTTTATATAATGAACCCCTGTGTAGTGTCGGTGTTTATTTAATGGACCCCTATGTAGTGTCAGTGTTTATATAATGGACCCCCTGTATGGTGTCAGTGTTTATATAATGGACCCCCTGTATGGTGTCATTGTTTATATAATGGACCCCTGGTAGTGTCAGTGTTTATATAATGGACACCTGTGTTGTGTCAGTGTTTATATAATGGACCCCTGTATGATGTCAGTGTTTATATAATGGACCCCTATGTAGTGTCAGTATTTATATAATGGACCCCTGTGTAGTGTCAGTGTTTATATAATGGACCTCCTGTATGGTGTCAGTGTTTATATAATGGACCCCCTGTATGGTTTCAGTGTATATATAATGGACCCCTGTGTAGTGTCAGTGTTTATATAATTGACACTCTGTATGGTGTCAGTGTTTATATAATGGACCCCAGTGTAGTGTCAGTGTTTACATAATGGACCCCTGTGTTGTGTCAATGTTTATACAATGGACCCCTGTATGGTGTCAGTGTTTATATAATGGACCCCTGGGTAGTGTCATTGTTTATATAATGGACCCTGTGTAGTGTAGGTGTTTATATAATGGACCCCTGTATGGTGTCAGTGTTTATATAATGGACCTCCTGTATGGTGTCAGTGTTTATATAATGGACCCCCTGTATGGTTTCAGTGTATATATAATGGACCCCTGTATGGTGTCAGTGTTTATATAATGGACCCCCTGTATGGTTTCAGTGTTTATATAATGGACCCCAGTGTAGTGTCAGTGTTTACATAATGGACCCCTGTGTTGTGTCAATGTTTATACAATGGACCCCTGTATGGTGTCAGTGTTTATATAATGGACCCCTGGGTAGTGTCATTGTTTATATAATGGACCCTGTGTAGTGTAGGTGTTTATATAATGGACCCCTGTATGGTGTCAGTGTTTATATAATGGACCCCTGTGTAGTGTCAGTGTTTATATAATGGACCCCTGTGTTGTGTCAGTGTTTATGTCAGTGTTTATATAATGGACCCCTGTGTAGTGTCAGTGTTTATATAATGGACCCCCTGTATGATGTCAGTGTTTATATAATGGACCCCCTGTATGGTGTCAGTGTTTATATAATGGACCCCTGTGTAGTGTCAGTGTTTATATAATGGACCCCCTGTATGATGTCAGTGTTTATATAATGGACCCCCTGTATGGTGTCAGTGTTTATATAATGGACCCCTGTGTAGTGTCAGTGTTTATATAATGGACCCCTGTGTAGTGTCAGTGTTTATATAATGGACCCCCTGTTTGATGTCAGTGTTTATATAGTGGACCCCTGTATGGTGTCAGTGTTTATATAATGGACCCCTGTGTAGTGTCAGTGTTTATATAATGGACCCCTGTGTAGTGTCAGTGTTTATATAATGGACCCCTGTATGATGTCAGTGTTTATATAATGGACCCCTGTGTAGTGTCAGTGTTTATATAATGGACCCCTGTGTAGTGTCAGTGTTTATATAATGGACCCCTGTGTAGTGTCAGTGTTTATATAATGGACCCCCTGTATGGTGTCAGTGTTTATATAATGGACCCCTGTGTAGTGTCAGTGTTTATATAATGGACCCCCTGTATGATGTCAGTGTTTATATAATGGACCCCTGTATGGTGTCAGTGTTTATATAATGGACCCCTGTGAAGTGTCAGTGTTTATATAATGGACCCCTGTGTAGTGTCAGTGTTTATATAATGGACCCCTGTATGATGTCAGTGTTTATATAATGGACCACTGTGTAGTGTCAGTGTTTATATAATGGACCCCTGTGTAGTGTCAGTGTTTATATAATGGACCCCTGTATGGTGTCAGTGTTTATATAATGGACCCCTGTATGGTGTCAGTGTTTATATAATGGACCCCCTGTGTTGTGTCCGTGTTTATATAAGGACCCCTGTATGGTGTCAGTGTTTATATAATGGACCCCTGTATGGTGTCAGTGTTTATATAATGGACCCCTGTGTTGTGTCAGTGTTTATATAATGGACCCCTGTATGGTGTCAGTGTTTATATAATGGACCCCTGTATGGTGTCAGTGTTTATATAATGGACCCCCTGTGTTGTGTCAGTGTTTATATAATGGACCCCTGTGTAGTGTCACTGTTTATATAATGGACCCCTGTGTAGTGAACCCTTTAACCCTAGTTACGTCACTGCCCTTTTCCTGTCATCCAATGTCTCCTTGTCACCCTCTATTACCCTATCACCCAATATCTCCCTGTCACCCACTATCTCTCTGTCACCCCTGCCTCCCCATTCACCCACTATTTCCATGTCACCCACTATCTCCCTGTCATCCTCTCCCAATCACCCACTATCTCACTGTCACTCCTGCCTCCCCAGTCACCCACTAACTCCCTGTACCTCACTATCTCTGTCACCCACTATCTCCTTGTCACCCTCTCACCATGTCACCCACTATCTCCCTGTAACCCACTATCTCCCTGTCACCCTCTCCTAGTCACCCACTATCTCCATGGGGAAGCGGGGGTGGGCACCAGCCAGAATATTGCCCAGGGCATCAAAGTAGTTAGGGCCGGCTCTGGGGAGATATAATCTGAGTTTGGCGCCCCTAACTTTCCAACACACTGGTTCAGTGGGTGACATTAGGCCCGGCAGAGTTCATGGGGCTGCAAGCGGCTGGGGTAACACAGACTCAGGGATCTCATTGATAGTGCAGACATATGGAAGTCTCGCTTTACCGCCCCTCCCGTGTTCTGTCTTATGTCTTTACTGTACTTTGTCACCCCCCTCTGTGTTCTGGCATTTTGTCACCCCCCTCTGTGTTCTGTCACTGTGTCACCCCCCTCTGTGTTCTGTCACTATGTCACCCCCCTTTGTGTTCTTTCACAGGGTCACCTCCCCCCCGTGTTCTGTCACTGTGTTACCCCCACTTCTGTGTGCTGTCACTGTGTCATCTCCCCCCCCCCGTGTTCTGTCACTGTGTCACCTCCCCCTCTGTGTTCTGTTGCGAATCTTGCGATGTCACCTCCCTTTGTTTTCTGTCACTGTGTTACCCCCCCTGTGTTCTGTCACTACAGTATGTCACCCCCGCTTTGTGTTCTGTCACTATGTCACCTCCCCCCCTCGTGTTCTGTCACTGTGTCACACCCAGTGCCAACGCTAGCCACTCAGCAACGTCTGCACAGCAGGGAGGCGCCGGGCTCCACAGGCGCTCTCCCCGCTCTGCTACTGTTACTTGCTGATGCGCTGTGTTGCTACGGGGCTGTTTCCTGGGATTTGGTTTCACCTGCCTGAGGCAGGTGAAACAAAATCCCTGATAAACCATGTCTCGGACCCAGCTTTCCGCAGCTAGTCGATGGCGTGATGCCACTGCGTGTGGGCAGGATCAGAGCGCCACATCTGTATTTGTAGGAGGGCGCAAAATTTAGAGTTTGCAAGAGGGCGCCGAACAGCCTAGCACCGGCCCTGGCTGCAACACACAATTATAATCCTCTGTGCAATACGCATGGTAGAACTCCGTACTATTACCTAACCCCACAGAAAAAAACAACAAAACAATCCAAAATAGTTTATTAAATGCCCCCTTGTTGGGATAATTCCAATATAAAGTTCACCGTAAAAGCCACACTCAAATCAAGGATCTCAAGCCTAGGGGCCTCCACCACCTGGAAGACATATTGTATGCTATTTTAGGTTAATATTACCCTATTGCCATTATAATTTCCTTTTCTCAATTCTATCTGGGTGACAAAACATATATATTCTCTTTGTATAATGAGCTGGCCTATGTAAGATTAACATTTTTTATTCAAATGACTGGTTATCTCTTGTTGCTCCCAGTCCAAAAGGCCCCAACAGCTTGTAAGGCTAAAGGGACCCCACAGTCCTTCATTCTGCCTTTGTTATAAAACATTGGTTTCCCTCCATAGGGAAAACACTGAACTATGACTTGTTCCATTACACTGCCGACCTACCAGGATGCGCCTGCCCCTCACCACTGTCCATGCACCTTGAGGCATGTTTCACTCATAATTGTACAGGGTTATACCCCCCTTGCAAACTCTGTTAAGAATTATTGATCCGCAGGGGTGTTTGAAAGGGGTTGGGTATGAGTTACCGATGGTCGGGATGCCGGCCTTCAGAATACCAATGCTGGCATCCGAACAACTGAAATCCCAACAGGAGTGAGCTACTTATGTTCTCCCCTCTACCCTACCCCTTAACCCTCCCTTCACGCAGCCTAACCCTATCCTTCCCCTTTGGTGCCTAACCTTAACCTCACCGTTGTTGCCTAAACCTAACCCCCTCTTTCCTGCAGCCTAAACCTAACCCTCCCCCTTAGTTCCTAAACCAAACCTCCCCCCCCCCCCCCGTGGTGCCTAACCCTAACCTCTCCCCTCCCACAGCCTACCCCTAACCTCCCGGGGTGACGCCTAAACCTAACCCCCCACCCTTGTCCCTAAACCTAACCCTCCCACTATACTCATGGTTGGGATGCCGGCTGTCAGGATTCTGGTGTTGGTGTCCTGACCTTTTCAGGGTTCCAGTGTCAGTATTCTGACAGGTGTCAGAATTCTGGCGTCGGTATTCTTGGCATCTTGACATTCTTCTGGCGTGGGCATCTTAAACAGATCCCGTTAGAAAGTACTCTGCATTTCAAAGCTATACATTTTGTATAAGGACTGAAAAATGGGTTGCTATGAAAATGTATTTAAAAGTTTCAAAGAAATATTCTACTTGTTTTAAAACTCTGAAGAAATGGTTTTACTCTGTAACACTGTGCATAAGCTACCACCCATTCTGTAATGACTATCTAATGGATTTTGTACTTCCAAATAAATACCAGTAAAGCACAAGGATTCAGATATGGTTTGTGCCAAATACTACATTACATTACGGAACTGCATCAGAGCTGAAATCATTCAAAACATCAGACTGCTGGATTATAAATATCAGTTTTACATGTTTGCAATAAATCTGATAGACCATAAGAAAAGAACCAAGTATAATATAGTTTTCTCTGACGTCCTAAGTGGATGCTGGGGACTCCGTCAGGACCATGGGGAATAGCGGCTCAAAAGTAAAAAGTAAAAAGTACAAAAGTAAAAGCTTTAGGATCAGGTGGTGTGCACTGGCTCCTCACCCTATGACCCTCCTCCAAGCCTCAGTTAGGTTTTTGTGCCCGGCCGAGAAGGGTGCAATCTAGGTGGCTCTCCTAAAGAGCTGCTTAGAGTAAAAGTTTTATTAGGTTTTTTATTTTCAGTGAGTCCTGCTGGCAACAGGCTCACTGCAACGAGGGACTTAGGGGAGAAGAAGTGAACTCACCTGCGTGCAGGATGGATTGGCTTCTTAGGCTACTGGACACTAGCTCCAGAGGGACGATCACAGGTACAGCCTGGATGGGTCACCGGAGCCGCGCCGCCGACCCCCTTGCAGATGCTGAAGAGAGAAGAGGTCCAGAAATCGGCGGGTGAAGACTTCTCAGTCTTCATGAGGTAGCGCACAGCACTGCAGCTGTGCGCCATTGCTCTCAGCACACTTCACACCAACGGTCACTGAGGGTGCAGGGCGCTGGGGGGGGCGCCCTGGGCAGCAATGAAAATACCTATACTGGCTAAAAATACATCACATATAGCCTCTGGGGCTATATGGATGTATTTAACCCCTGCCAGGTTGTCAGAAAAACGGGAGAAGAAGCCCGCCGAAAAGGGGGCGGGGCCTATTCTCCTCAGCACACAGCGCCATTTTCCCTCACAGAACTGCTGGTGGGAAGGCTCCCAGGCTCTCCCCTGCACTGCACTACAGAAACAGGGTTAAAACAGAGAGGGGGGCACTTATTTGGCGATATGATTATATATTAAGATGCTATAAGGGGAAAACACTTATATAAAGGTTGTCCCTGTATAATTATAGCGTTTTGGTGTGTGCTGGCAAACTCTCCCTCTGTCTCCCCAAAGGGCTAGTGGGGTCCTGTCCTCTATCAGAGCATTCCCTGTGTGTGTGCTGGGTGTCGGTACGTGTGTGTCGACATGTATGAGGACGATGTTGGTGAGGAGGCGGAGCAATTGCCTGTAATGGTGATGTCACTCTCTAGGGAGTCGACACCGGAATGGATGGCGTATTTAGGGAATTACGTGATAATGTCAACACGCTGCAAGGTCGGTTGACGACATGAGACGGCCGGCAAACAAATTAGTACCTGTCCAGGCGTCTCAAACACCGTCAGGGGCTTTAAAACGCCCATTTACCTCAGTCGGTCGACACAGACACAGACAGGGACACTGACTCCAGTGTCGACGGTGAAGAAACAAACGTATTTTCCTTTAGGGCCACACGTTACATGTTAAGGGCAATGAAGGAGGTGTTACATATTTCTGATACTACAAGTACCACAAAAAAGGGTATTATGTGGGGTGTGAAAAAACTACCTGTAGTTTTTCCTGAATCAGATAAATTAAATGAAGTGTGTGATGATGCGTGGGTTTCCCCCGATAGAAAATTATTGGCGGTATACCCTTTCCCGCCAGAAGTTATGGCGCGTTGGGAAACATCCCTTAGGGTGGATAAGGCGCTCACACGCTTATCAAAACAAGTGGCGTTACCGTCTCCAGATACGGCCGCCCTCAAAGAGCCAACTGATAGGAGGCTGGAAAATATCCTAAACAGTATATACACACATACTGGTGTTATACTGCGACCAGCGATCACCTCAGCCTGGATGGGCAGCGCTGGGGTGGCTTGGTCGGATTCCCTGACTGAAAATATTGATACCCTTGACAGGGACAGTATTTTATTGACTATAGAGCATTTAAAGGATGCATTTCTATATATGCGAGATGCACAGAGGGATATTTGCACTCTGGCATCAAGAGTAAGTGCGATGTCCATATCTGCCAGAAGATGTTTATGGACACGACAGTGGTCAGGTGATGCAGATTCCAAACGGCACATGGAAGTATTGCCGTATAAAGGGGAGGAGTTATTTGGGGTCGGTCAATCGGACCTGGTGGCCACGGCAACAGCTGGAAAATCCACCTTTTTTTACCCCAAGTCACATCTCAGCAGAAAAAGACATCGTCTTTTCAGCCTCAGTCCTTTCGTCCCCATAAGGGCAAGCGGGCAAAAGGCCAGTCATATCTGCCCAGGGATAGAGGAAAGGGAAGAAGACTGCAGCAGGCAGCCCATTCCCAGGAACAGAAGCCCTCCACCGCTTCTGCCAAGTCCTCAGCATGACGCTGGGGCCGTACAAACAGGTGCGGTGGGGGGTCGTCTCAAGAGTTTCAGCACGCAGTGGGCTCACTCGCAAGTGGACCCCTGGATCCTACAAGTAGTATCCCAGGGGTACAGATTGGAAATTCGAGACGTCTCCCCCTTGCAGGTTCCTGAAGTTTGCTTTACCAACGTCTCCCTCCGACAGGGAGGCAGTATTGGAAACAATTCACAAGCTGTATTCCCAGCAGGTGATAATCAAAGTACCCCTCCTACAACAAGGAAAGGGGTATTATTCCACACTATATTGTGGTACTGAAGCCAGATGGCTCGGTGAGACCTATTCTAAATCTGAAATATTTGAACACTTACATACAAAGGTTCAAATCAAGATGGAGTCACTCAGAGCAGTGATAGCGAACCAGGAAGAAGGGGACTATATGGTGTCCCTGGACATCAGGGATGCTTACCTCCATGTCCCAATTTGCCCTTCTCACCAAGGGTACCTCAGGTTCGTGGTACAGAACTGTCACTATCAGTTTCAGACGCTGCCGTTTGGATTGTCCACGGCACCCCGGGTCTTTACCAAGGTAATGGCCGAAATGATGATTCTTCTTCAAAGAAAATGGACGATCGCCTGATAAGGGCAAGGTCCAGAGAACAGTTGGAGGTCGGAGTAGCACTATCTCAAGTAGTTCTACGACAGCACGGGTGGATTCTAAATATTCCAGAATCGCAGCTGTTTCCGACGACACGTCTACTGTTCCTAGGGATGATTCTGGACACAGTCCAGAAAAGGGTGTTTCTCCCGGAGAAGAAAGCCAGGGAGTTATCCAAGCTAGTCAGGAACCTCCTAAAACCAGGAAAAGTGTCAGTGCATCATTGCACAAGGGTCCTGGGAAAAATGGTGGCTTATTACGAAGCGATTCCATTCGGCAGATTTCACGCAAGAACTTTTCAGTGGGATCTGCTGGAAAAATGGTCCGGATCGCATCTTCAGATGCATCAGCGGATAACCCTGTCTCCAAGGACAAGGGTGTTTCTTCTGCGGTGGCTGCAGAGTGCTCATCTACTAAAGGGCCGCAGATTCGGCATTCAGGACTGGGTCCTGGTAACCACGGATGCCAGCCTGAGAGGCTGGGGAGCAGTCACACAGGGAAAAAATTTCCAGGGAGTGTGATCAAGTCTGGAGACTTCTCTCCACATAAATATACTGGAGCTAAGGACAATTTACAATGCTCTAAGCTTAGCAAGACCTCTGCTTCAAGGTCAGCCGGTATTGATCCAGTGGGACAACATCACGGCAGTCGCCCACGTAAACAGACAGGGCGGCACAAGAAGCAGGAGGGCAATGGCAGAAACTGCAAGGATTCTTCGCTGGGCGGAAAATCATGTGTTAGCACTGTCAGCAGTGTTCATTCCGGGAGTGGAAAACTGGGAAGCAAACTTCCTCAGCAGGCACGACCTCCACCCGGGAAAGTGGGGACTTCATCGGGAAGTCTTCCACATGATTGTGAACCGTTGGGAAAGACCAAAGGTGGACATGATAGCGTCCCGCCTGAACAAAAAACTGGACAGGTATTGCGCCAGGTCAAGAGACCCTCAGGCAATAGCTGTGGACGTTCTGGTAACACCGTGGGTGTACCAGTCGGTGTATGTGTTCCCTCCTCTGCTTCTCATACCCAAGGTACTGAGAATTATAAGACGTAGAGGAGTAAGAACTATACTCGTGGCTCCGGATTGGCCAAGAAGGACTTGGTACCCGGAACTTCAAGAAATGCTCACAGAGGACTCATGGCCTCTGCCGCTAAGAAGGGACTTGCTTCAGCAAGTACCATGTCTGGTGCCTCCAGTGGCACTGTGGGATCTCAACGTAGTTCTGGGATTCCTCAAATCACATTGGTTTAAACCGCTCAAATCTGTGGATTTGAAATATCTCACATGGAAAGTGACCATGCTGTTGGCCCTGGCCTTGGCCAGGCGAGTGTCAGAATTGGCGGCTTTGTCTCACAAAAGCCCATATCTGATTGTCCATTCGGACAGGGCAGAGCTGCGGACTCGTCCCCAGTTTCTCCCTAAGGTGGTGTCAGCGTTTCACCTGAACCAGCTTATTGTGGTACCTGCGGCTACTAGGGACTTGGAGGACTCCAAGTTGCTAGATGTTGTCAGGGCCCTGAAAATATAGGTTTCCAGGACGGCTGGAGTCAGGAAAACTGACTTGCTGTTATCCTGTATGCACCCAACAAACTGGGTGCTCTTGCTTCTAAGCAGACGATTGCTAGTTGGATGTGTAGTACAATTCAGCTTGCACATTCTGTGGCAGGCCTGCCACAGCCAAAATATGTAAATGCCCATTCCACAAGGAAGGTGGGCTCATCTTGGGCGGCTGCCTGAGGGGTCTCGGCTTTACAACTTTGCCGAGCTGCTACTTGGTCAGGGGCAAACACGTTGAAAAATTCTACAAATTTGATACCCTGGCTGAGGAGGACCTGGAGTTCTCTCATTCGATGCTGCAGAGTCATCCGCACTCTCCCGCCCGTTTGGGAGCTTTGGTATAATCCCCATGGTCCTGACGGAGTCCCCAGCATCCACTTAGGACGTCAGAGAAAATAAGAATTTACTTACCGATAATTCTATTTCTCGTAGTCCGTAGTGGATGCTGGGCGCCCATCCCAAGTGCGGATTGTCTGCAATACTTGTACATAGTTATTGTTACAAAAATCGGGTTATTATTGTTGTGAGCCATCTTTTCAGAGGCTCCGCTGTTATCATGCTGTTAACTGGGTTCAGATCACAGGTTGTACAGTGTGATTGGTGTGGCTGGTATGAGTCTTACCCGGGATTCAAAATCCTTCCTTATTGTGTACGCTCGTCCGGGCACAGTATCCTAACTGAGGCTTGGAGGAGGGTCATAGGGGGAGGAGCCAGTGCACACCACCTGATCCTAAAGCTTTTACTTTTGTGCCCTGTCTCCTGCGGAGCCGCTATTCCCCATGGTCCTGACGGAGTCCCCAGCATCCACTACGGACTACGAGAAATAGAATTATCGGTAAGTAAATTCTTATTATTTATTATATAAAGAAACAATATAACTAGAAGATTGTAATCACAAAGGGAAAAGATCCCATTGAGCAGTTAGAGTTCTCTGGTGTCCTCTCTGCTTTCCAGGGATTTTCACGGGTATGGGTCATTAGGTCGACAAGATTTAGGTCGTCAGTCATTAGGTCGACCACTATTGATCGACATGCACTAGGTCGACATGGTCATTAGGTCAACATGAACAAGGTCGACATGGAAAAAGGTCGACATGAGGTTTTTTTTTTACTTTTTTGTGTCGTTTTCTTCGTAAAGTGACGGGGAACCCCAATTAGTGCACCGTGTCCCCTCACATGGCTTACTTCACTCGCCATGCTTCTGGGAAGGTGCCTCACTCCACTACCGCTGCGCTCGGCACAGGTTACCGTTCCAAACTGTAGTCCATGTGGATCGTAAAGTATGAAAAAGTTCAAAAAATTTTAAAAAAAAAATTAAAAACTCATGTTGACCTTTTTCTATGTCAACCTGATGACCATGTCGACCTAATGACCATGTCGACCCAGTGCATGTCGACCAATAGTGGTCAACCTAATGACTGTCGACCTAAGTCTTGTCGAACTAATGACCGTAAGCCATTTTTACTGAGTTGCAGTAATGTCAGGCCAGGTTACACATGTTACATCTGAGCCATATGCAAAAGTAATTACAAACCAGTTAGCTGTTTATGGGGGTCATTCCGAGTTGATTGCTAGCTGCCTATGTTCGCTGCGTAGTGATCAGTGAAAAAAAACAGCTAATTTGCGCTTGCGTATGCACCGCAATGCGCACGCACGTCATACGGGTACAAAGTCCATAGTGGTTTTGCACTGGTTCTAGCGACGATTCCAATCGCACAGCCGGCTGCAAAGAGATTGACAGAAAGAGGGCGTTTCTGGGTGTCAACTGACAATTTTCAGGGAGTGCTTAGAAAAACGCAGGCGTGGCAGAAAAAATGCAGGCGTGGCTGGGCGTTCACTGGGCGGGTGTGTGACGTCAAAAGCCGTCCATCCGTCATTAGAATCAACGCACACGAAGAGTAACTACAGGGCTGGTCTTGTTTTACGCAAAAAGATTTTGCAGGCGCTCTGCTGCACAAGCGTTCGCACTTCTGCAAAGCGAAAATACACTCCCCAGTCAGTGGTGACAATGCGTTTGCACGGCTGCTAAAAACTGCTAGCGAGCGATCAACTCGAAATGACCCCCTATATCCTCAATGTTTACACATGTAACACGATGTCAAATAATATTGGGTAGATCAATTAATTCACAATGAAGAAAAAATAACATAAACAGTGTGGAGTACTTAATTATAATGTGAAAGACTCTGGCTTAGATCATGGAGGGACAACTTCTAGGTATTCCAGGGTCACATAAGAAGGCATTTCCAAAATTGGCAAAAAAAAAGTTTTTGCACAGAATGAATAGTAAAAAAACCAAACACTGTTTTTATTGGTCATGTAGTGCTAACATTACCTTACTCGTGCCCATGCTGGTGAAATACGTGTGAGGGCTACCAGACCAAAAGATTGAGCAAGGGTCACTCCTTGTGTGGAAGCAGTACGCAGATCTGAGCATCAGCACTGATAGGTGGCAGGACTACCATTGGCGTTTCTATAATGGGTGCAGTGCATGCGGTGCACACGGGCCCCTGGGTCCAGGGGGGACCGCACACATTGCACCCATATTTTAGTACTCACCTCTCCGGAGTCCAGCGTCGGCATGCACACTTTAATTTTTTTCTCCGGAACATGGTGGGCGCCATGTTTCCGGAGACCTACACATGCGCAGTAGGTTCCGGAGCAGTGTCGGAGCCTAGAGCGCCGTGGAGAGGAGGGGGCCCACCTGGAGTCTGCACATGGGCCCCCTCCTCGCTTAATGCGCCCCTGAGGACTACCCTATCAGTCCCACTTAGATGGGAGACTGATGTGGCTGCATACACACAAGATCAGCCACACCTCGCTAATATAAGGGGCTGGCCCTCAGATGGTGGGGCTAACCTTGTTCCCAGCACTGGGCCAGTCTTCCTACATTGATTAAAATGGTCAGGAGTTTGGCCAGGGGAATAGTTATTATTGGTCCGGGCAGCGGTAGGCCCATTAGTCCCCAGGGGCCCTGGCTGTAGTGCACCTGCTGCACCACTGGTAGTTTTGCCCCTGAAGGGCTCTGTTACACTTTACCCTCAGTGAGCCTGAAAAAAAACAAAGGAATGAGAAAACTAATGTCTTCTAATGGGATCCGGTCTGAAGATCGACACTGTCTAGGTCGATGATGTTTAGGTCGACCACTACAGGTCAACAGTCACTAGGTCGACAGGGTAGGAAGGTCGATAGGGTTTCTAGGTCGACATGTGCTAGGTCGACAGGTCAAAAGGTTGAGTTTTCAAATTTTTTTCTTTTTTTTTTACTTTTTCATACTTAACGATCCACGTGGACTACGATTGGAACGGTAATCTGTGCCAAGCAAAGCAGGAGCGGAGTGAGGCACCTTGCAGAAACCGACACCAAGAAAAAATCCCTGTCACCCACTATCTCTCTGTCACCCCTGCCTCCCCATTCACCCACTATTTCCATGTCACCCACTATCTCCCTATCACCCTCTCCCAGTCACCCACTATCTCACTGTCTCTCCTGCCTCCCCAGTCACCCACTAACTCCCTGTACCTCACTATCTCTGTCACCCACTATCTCCTTGTCACCCTCTCACCATGTCACCCACTATCTCCCTGTAACCCACTATCTCCCTGTCACCCTCTCCTAGTCACCCACTATCTCCATGGGGAAGCGGGGGTGGGCACCAGCCAGAATATTGCCCAGGGCATCAAAGTAGTTAGGGTCGGCTCTGGGGAGATATAATCTGAGTTTGGCGCCCCTAACTTTCCAACACACTGGTTCAGTGGGTGACATTAGGCCCGGCAGAGTTCATGGGGCTGCAAGCGGCTGGGGTAACACAGACTCAGGGATCTCATTGATAGTGCAGACATATGGAAGTCTCGCTTTACCCCCCCTCCCGTGTTCTGTCTTCTGTCTTTACTGTACTTTGTCACCCCCCTCTGTGTTCTGGCATTTTGTCACCCCCCTCTGTGTTCTGTCACTGTGTCACCCCCCTCTGTGTTCTGTCACTATGTCACCCCCCTTTGTGTTCTGTCACAGGGTCACCTCCCCCCGTGTTCTGTCACTGTGTTACCCCCACTTCTGTGTGCTGTCACTGTGTCACCTCCCCCCCGTGTTCTGTCACTGTGTCACCTCCCCCTCTGTGTTCTGTTACGATGTCGCCTCCCTTTGTTTTCTGTCACTGTGTTACCCCCCTGTGTTCTGTCACTACAGTATGTCACCCCCGCTTTGTGTTCTGTCACTGTGTCACCTCCCCCCCTCGTGTTCTGTCACTGTGTCACACCCAGTGCCAACGCTAGCCGCTCAGCAACGTCTGCACAGCAGGGAGGCGCCGGGCTCAACAGGCACTCTCCCCGCTCTGCTACTGTACCTGTCACGATCCGGGTATCTGGACGCCATTACTTACCCTTCAGATGCCTCCTAAGGCTGGCTCAGCGTTCCAGGACCGGATCCCACTGTTCCTGAGTTTCCACATGCAGAATGTCAGAGTGATGATTTCATCAGCCGCGGCCTCCGCTGTGCCCGCGTGGTTAAATGTGCGCTTGTCAGTCTGGCGTCTCCTGTCTCCTGTGGCCGGCGTCGCCATTACTGTTTCAATTCTCACATGGATTACAAACCAAACTTCCCTCCAAGTGTCTGCATGGGCGCAGCCATCTTGGATTTTGTCATCTGATTATTTCCACCAATCTGCTGTCTGTATTGTTATTTGCATAATTGCCTAGCCAACCCCTTCCTTGCTGCAGGTATAAGTATGCTGTGCCTGAGCAAGGAAGGCGTCAGTGCTTTGGTTGTCTAACCTAGTTCCAGTTTGTCTCTCTCCTGTGGTTGTCTTCCAGGTTCCAGCTCCTGTCTCCAGACTTCTGCTATAGAGACCCGCACCAGCATTCCATCTGCGGTGTAGCCTGACTCTCCGATCCATTCTGGACTCACCTGTTTCCAGTTACAACAATCACCTGCTTCCAGCCCAGCTTCCAGCAGTGTACAGCTTCTCTTAAAGGGCCGGTGTCCTTTCTGCAGTTTACCACTCTCCACCGGTATTATTATTTCACCGCTCTCAAACTCCAAACTTCATTATCAATCACCTGCTTCCAGCCCAGCTTCCAGCAGTGTACAGCTTCTCTTAAAGGGCCGGTGTCCTTTCTGCAGTTTACCACTCTCCACCGGTATTATTATTTCACCGCTCTCAAACTCCAAACTTCATTATTATTTCATCGCTCTCAAGTTCGTTTATTATTTAACTGGTTCCAGCCAGTATCCACTCCGTATCAACAACAGTCTGGTTCCAGCCAGTATCCACAGCAGCCGTTTTATCTTCAGCAGCCCAGCCTTTTCCTGGAACACCAGCTGGTACGATCCTGGGTTCTCTCCATTGCTACAGTCAGGCCTGGTAAGGACTTTCCAACTAGAAGATTATAAGAACTGTCTCACACTACCAGTGCCTGTGGCCCTTGCCACCCTGTAGTACCCAGGAATTGTATTTATCCTCTGTTGACTTTTATGTTTCCTTTACTGCTGCTGTGTTACGGAGTTTGTCATAATAAACATCATTGACTTTTATCCTGGTTGTCGTGGTCACGCCTTCGGGCAGTTATTCTACATGTTACTTACATGTCTAGGGGTCTGATACAACCTCCCAGGTTCCGTTACATCTCAGCCCCTACAACTGAGGCTGTCTCCCGTCAGCTCAGGCCCTCAGTTGTGACAGTAAGCACTGACCTAATGAATCCAGCCGGAGACCAGGATCAAGCGACCAGGCCGATGCAAGAACTGGCAGCCCGACTTGAACATCAGGAGGCTGCACAGGGCCACATCATCCGCTGTCTCCAGGATCTCTCTACACGGCTGGATGGGATTCAAATGACCCTCCGTGGACCTGGCACGTCCGGTGCGTCCACTACAGTGACACCAGCTGTAACCCCACCCACCTTACCCATTTCCAGTCCACATCTTCATCTTCCAACGCCAGCAAAATTTGATGGATCTCCAAGGTTCTGCAGGGGATTTCTCAATCAATGTGAAATCCACTTTGAGCTTCTACCTGGCAATTTCTTCAGTGACCGTACCAAAATTGCCTATATCATCTCCCTTCTCAGTGGCTCAGCCCTTGACTGGGCATCACCTTTATGGGAGAAGTCTGATCCCCTGCTATCCTCCTATACTGACTTTGTAGCTACATTCAGGCGCATCTTCGACGAGCCAGGCCGGATAACATCTGCTTCATCTGAGATTCTCCGTTTACGCCAGGGAACACGTACTGTGGGACAGTATCTTATACAGTTTAAAATCCTGGCATCCGAACTGGCATGGAACGACGAGGCCCTGTATGCTGCATTCTGGTATGGCTTATCAGAACGCATCATGGATGAGTTAGCTACCAGAGACTTGCCCTCTAAGTTGGATGAGCTAATTTCTCTTTGCACGAAGGTTGATCTACGTTTCATAGAGAGAGCAACCGAGCGAGGAAGATCATCTACTCCTAAATCTTCTGCTCCTCCTCCTCGTCAACCATCTCCATCCAAGGATGAGCCTATGCAAATTAGTCGTTCCCGTCTATCTCCCGCTGAGCGCCGAAGACGTCTCTCTGAGTCTCTCTGTCTCTACTGTGCAGCTCCGTCGCACACTATCAATGCCTGTCCCAAACGTCCGGGAAACTCCAGATCCTAGCTCGCCAAGGAGAGGGCCGGCTAGGAGTAATGATCTCCTCTCCATCTCCTCATGACTGTAACCTCCCAGTGTCGCTCCAAATTGCTCAACGTTACAGGAACGTCATTGCCCTCCTTGATTCCGGAGCAGCTGGGAATTTCATAACCGAAGCTTATGTTAAACGGTGGTCCCTACCCACCGAGAGACTGTCCTCGTCCATCTCTTTGACTGCCGTGGATGGCAGCAAGATTTTTGACGCAGTCATTTCCTTAAGGACTCTTCCAGTTCGTCTGAGAGTGGGAGTTCTTCATTCTGAGTATATTTCTTTTTTAGTGATTCCAAGAGCCACACATCCAGTGGTTTTAGGCCTTCCATGACTCCGTCTCCACAACCCATCAATTGACTGGATGACTACGCAAATACTGGCATGGGGTCCCTCCTGTGCTGAGACTTGTTTAGCCAAAGTTCTTCCTGTTTGTTCTTCCTTCCCCAGGTCATCTGATGTTCCGCCTCCTCCATATCAAGACTTCACGGACGTGTTCAGTAAAGCCTCTGCTGATATCCTTCCTCCTCATAGAGAATGGGACTGCCCAATCGACCTCATTCCAGGGAAGGTTCCACCGCGAGGCCGAACTTATCCGTTGTCTCTGCCTGAGACACACTCCATGGAAGAGTACATCAAAGAGAACCTGGCGAAGGGTTTCATCCGACCATCTTCTTCTCCAGCCGGCGCAGGCTTCTTCTTCGTTAAGAAGAAAGACGGTGGTCTGCGTCCGTGCATCGACTACAGAGGTCTGAACGACATTACCATCAAGAACCGATACCCTTTACCCCTGATTACCGAGCTCTTTGATAGAGTTAGTGGTGCAACTATTTTCACAAAGCTGGACTTGAGGGGTGCCTACAATCTCATCCGAATCCGTGAGGGTGACGAGTGGAAGACCGCCTTTAACACCCGTGACGGACATTATGAGTACCTCGTCATGCCCTTCGGATTGAGCAACGCTCCAGCAGTCTTCCAGCACTTCGTGAATGAGATTTTCAGGGACATCTTGTACCGCCATGTCGTGGTTTATCTAGACGACATCCTCATCTTTGCTAATAATCTCGAAGATCATCGTTTCTGGGTAAAAGAGGTTCTTTCCCGTCTCCGTGTCAATCACCTCTATTGTAAATTGGAGAAGTGTGTGTTTGAAGTTAAAACCATTCCGTTTCTAGGTTACATTGTGTCCGGTTCCGGACTAGAGATGGATCCTGAGAAACTCCAAGCAATCCAGAATTGGCCTATACCCTTAAGCCTCAAAGGGGTCCAGAGGTTCTTAGGGTTCGCCAATTATTATAGAAAATTTATACGAGACTTTTCCACCATCGTGGCGCCTATCACTGCATTAACCAAAAAAGGTGCTAATCCGTCCAAGTGGTCCGAGGAAGCTACACAGGCCTTTCACCTTCTGAAGCAACGGTTCATCTCTGCACCAGTTCTGAAACAGCCCGACACCGACTCTCCTTTTATCTTAGAGGTAGATGCCTCCTCCGTTGGAGTAGGAGCAGTGTTATCCCAGAGGGCCAAAGATGGACATCTACATCCTTGCAGTTTCTTCTCCCGGAAGTTCTCCCCAGCTGAGCGCAACTATGCCATTGGCGATCAGGAGTTGCTAGCCATCAAGCTCGCTCTGGAGGAGTGGAGATACCTGTTGGAGGGAGCTTCCCACTCAATCACCATACTTACCGACCACAAAAATCTTTTATATCTCAAAGGCGCACAATATGCAGAGAATAAATTACCAAGGTAATTTGTCCGGCGCTGTTAAGAGGATATGCTTGTCCTTTACAGCTGCTGTTTAAAGGGATAGTTAGTCCCTGAGTGAATGATAAAAATAGAGATATATACAGCGCTAATAACAAACTGGATATGGGGAATTAATAATCACAATTTATTGTAAAAAATTGTTGCAACAGCTATATTCATTATAAAAAAGATATTAATTTATCAATAAAAAATCAGAAAAAAATATATATAAGAAAAAATATCTATAGGGCAGGCACAGCAATTTTTGTTTTGATAATTTACCACACGAGGAAGCCGAATAAGTACACTGGTACGAGTCCTTGGAATAGTAGCCACAGTCCTAGGGTGCAGTTTTCAATGCTTAGCAGGTGAGGTCCAAATGCAAAGGCAGATCTTTGTGGTGTTTGATCCGGACTGAATTGAGTCCTGTTAGATTGCTGGATCTTTCTGCGCCTTATGGACATCCGCTATTTTTCCCAAACTGCACCTTAGGACTGTGGCTACTATTCCAAGGACTCGTACCAGTGTACTTATTCGGCTTCCTCGTGTGGTAAATTATCAAAACAAAAATTGCTGTGCCTGCCCTATAGATATTTTTTCTTATATATATTTTTTTCTGATTTTTTATTGATAAATTAATATCTTTTTTATAATGAATATAGCTGTTGCAACAATTTTTTACAATAAATTGTGATTATTAATTCCCCATATCCAGTTTGTTATTAGCGCTGTATATATCTCTATTTTTATCAAAGGCGCACAATGTCTGAATCCTCGTCAGGCCAGATGGGCACTTTTCTTCTCTAGGTTTGACTTTAAACTCCAGTTCTGTCCGGGTTCTCAGAATCGTAAGGCCGATGCCCTTTCCCGCTCATGGGAGCAAGAAAATGAGTCCGAGTCTGCAGACAAGCATCCTATTATTAATCCGTTGGCATTCTCCACGGTAGGGATGGACTCTACGCCTCCACCAGGGAAAAGTTTTGTTAAGCCAGTTCTAAGGAAGAAGCTCATGCATTGGGCCCATGCTTCCCGTTTTGCTGGACATACAGGCATTCAGAAAACCCTTGAATTTATTTCTAGGTCCTACTGGTGGCCAACTCTGAAGAAGGACGTTATGGAATTTATTGCCTCCTGCCCAAAGTGTGCCCAACACAAAGTCTCCCGCCAGTCGCCTGCGGGGCAACTGGTTCCATTATCTGTTCCCCGTCGACCTTGGACCCATTTGTCGATGGACTTTGTTTCCGATCTACCTATCTGCAACAAGTTTAATACCATCTGGGTGGTAGTTGACCGGTTCACCAAGATGGCACATTTCATCCCTCTCACCGGTCTTCCGTCAGCTTCCAAGTTGGCTCAAGTGTTTATACAAGAGATCTTCCGACTTCACGGTCTTCCTGAAGAGATCATCTCGGATCGTGGAGTACAATTTGTAGCCAAATTTTGGCGAAGTTTGTGTCAAGCCCTCCAAGTCAAGTTAAAGTTTTCCACGGCTTACCATCCTCAGACCAATGGTCAAACCGAGAGGGTGAATCAGGACTTGGAGGCCTTCCTCCGTATATATGTGTCTTCCTCTCAAGATGACTGGGTTCAACTCCTTCCTTGGGCCGAGTTCAGCCACAACAATCAATACCATTCCTCATCTTCTTCTACACCATTCTTCATTAATTATGGATTCCACCCTAAAGTCCCAGAATTCCAACCGCTTCCCGCAACTTCTGTTCCAGCAGTTGATGTCACCTTGCGTCAGTTTTCAAATAACTGGAGGAACGTCCGCGCAGCCCTGCTTAAAGCCTCATTCAGGTATAAGAAGTTTGCCGATAGGAAGCGTAGAGCGGTTCCTGCTCTCAAGGTGGGTGATCGTGTGTGGCTGTCCACGAAGAATTTGAGGTTGAGAGTTCCCAGCATGAAATTTGCACCTCGCTACATCGGACCCTTCAAGATTGAACAAGTCATCAATCCTGTTGCCTACAGGTTACAGTTACCATCCTTCTTGAAAATACCCAGGACATTTCATGTTTCTTTGTTGAAACCGCTGATCCTGAATCGGTTTCATTCCGCACTTCCTCCAGCTCCCAAAGTTCAGACTCAACGGGGAGTCGAGTACGAGGTGGCCAAGATTTTGGACTCACGTTTCCGTTACGGTCAGTTACAATACCTCATTGACTGGAAGGGCTATGGTCCTGAAGAACGCTCTTGGACCAATGCCTCAGACGTCCATGCTCCTGCCTTGGTCCGAAATTTCCACGCAAAGTTTCCTTTAAAGCCTAAGAAGTGTCCTGGGGCCACTCCTAAAGGGGGGGGTGCTGTCACGATCCGGGTATCTGGACGCCATTACTTACCCTTCAGATGCCTCCTAAGGCTGGCTCAGCGTTCCAGGACCGGATCCCACTGTTCCTGAGTTTCCACATGCAGAATGTCAGAGTGATGATTTCATCAGCCGCGGCCTCCGCTGTGCCCGCGTGGTTAAATGTGCGCTTGTCAGTCTGGCGTCTCCTGTGGCCGGCGTCGCCATTACTGTTTCAATTCTCACATGGATTACAAACCAAACTTCCCTCCAAGTGTCTGCATGGGCGCAGCCATCTTGGATTTTGTCATCTGATTATTTCCACCAATCTGCTGTCTGTATTGTTATTTGCATAATTGCCTAGCCAACCCCTTCCTTGCTGCAGGTATAAGTATGCTGTGCCTGAGCAAGGAAGGCGTCAGTGCTTTGGTTGTCTAACCTAGTTCCAGTTTGTCTCTCTCCTGTGGTTGTCTTCCAGGTTCCAGCTCCTGTCTCCAGACTTCTGCTATAGAGACCCGCACCAGCATTCCATCTGCGGTGTAGCCTGACTCTCCGATCCATTCTGGACTCACCTGTTTCCAGTTACAACAATCACCTGCTTCCAGCCCAGCTTCCAGCAGTGTACAGCTTCTCTTAAAGGGCCGGTGTCCTTTCTGCAGTTTACCACTCTCCACCGGTATTATTATTTCACCGCTCTCAAACTCCAAACTTCATTATCAATCACCTGCTTCCAGCCCAGCTTCCAGCAGTGTACAGCTTCTCTTAAAGGGCCGGTGTCCTTTCTGCAGTTTACCACTCTCCACCGGTATTATTATTTCACCGCTCTCAAACTCCAAACTTCATTATTATTTCATCGCTCTCAAGTTCGTTTATTATTTAACTGGTTCCAGCCAGTATCCACTCCGTATCAACAACAGTCTGGTTCCAGCCAGTATCCACAGCAGCCGTTTTATCTTCAGCAGCCCAGCCTTTTCCTGGAACACCAGCTGGTACGATCCTGGGTTCTCTCCATTGCTACAGTCAGGCCTGGTAAGGACTTTCCAACTAGAAGATTATAAGAACTGTCTCACACTACCAGTGCCTGTGGCCCTTGCCACCCTGTAGTACCCAGGAATTGTATTTATCCTCTGTTGACTTTTATGTTTCCTTTACTGCTGCTGTGTTACGGAGTTTGTCATAATAAACATCATTGACTTTTATCCTGGTTGTCGTGGTCACGCCTTCGGGCAGTTATTCTACATGTTACTTACATGTCTAGGGGTCTGATACAACCTCCCAGGTTCCGTTACATCTCAGCCCCTACAACTGAGGCTGCCTCCCGTCAGCTCAGGCCCTCAGTTGTGACAGTACCTTTCTGATGCGCTGTGTTGCTACGGGGCTGTTTCCTGGGATTTGGTTTCACCTGCCTGAGGCAGGTGAAACAAAATCCCTGATAAACCATGTGTCGGACCCAGCTTTCCGCAGCTAGTCGATGGCGTGATGCCACTGCGCGTGGGCAGGATCAGAGCGCCACATCTGTATTTGTAGGAGGGTGCAAAATTTAGAGTTTGCAAGAGGGCGCCGAACAGCCTAGCACTGGCCCTGGCTGCAACACACAATTGTAATCCTCTGTGCAATACGCATGGTAGAACTCCGTACTATTACCTAACCCCACAGAAAAAAAAAAAAAAATCCAAAATAGTTTATTAAATGCCCCCTTGTTGGGATAATTCTAATATAAAGTTCACCATAAAAGCCACACTCAAATCAAGGATCTCAAGCCTAGGGGCCTCCACCACCTGGAAGCCATATTGTATGCTATTTTAGGCTAATATTACCCTATTGCCATTATAATTTCCTTTTCTCAATTCTATCTGGGTGACAAAACATATATATTCTCTTTGTATAATGAGCTGGCCTATGTAAGATTAACATTTTTTATTCATATGACTGGTTATCTCTTGTTGGTCCCAGTCCAAAAGGCCCCAACAGCTTGTAAGGCTAAAGGGACCCCACAGTCCTTCATTCTGCCTTGGTTATAAAACATTGGTTTCCCTCCATAGGGAAAACACTGAATTATGACTTGTTCCATTACACTGCCGACCTACCAGGATGCGCCTGCCCCTCACCACTGTCCATGCACCTTGAGGCATGTTTCACTCATAATTGTACAGGGTTATACCCCCCTTGCAAACTCTGTTAAGAATTATTGGTCCGCAGGGGTGTTTGAAAGTGGTTGGGTATGAGTTACCGATGGTCGGGATGCCGGCCTACAGAATACCAATGCTGGCATACGAACAACTGAAATCCCAACAGGAGTGTGCTACTTATGTTCTCCCCTCTACCCTACCCCTTAACCCTCCCTTCACGCAGCCTAACCCTATCCTTCCCCTTTGGTGCCTAACCTTAACCTCACCGTTGTTGCCTAAACCTAACCCCCTCTTTCCTGCAGCCTAAACCTAGCCCTCCCCCTTAGTTCCTAAACCAAACCTCCCCCCCCCCCCGTGGTGCCTAACCCTAACCTCTCCCCTCCCACAGCCTACCCCTAACCTCCCGGGGTGACGCCTAAACCTATCCCCCCACCCTTGTTCCTAAACCTAACCCTCCCACTATACTCATGGTTGGGATGCCGACTGTCAGGATTCTGGTGTTGGTGTCCTGACCTTTTCAGGGTTCCAGTGTCAGTATTCTGACAGGTGTCAGAATTCTGGCGTCGGTATTCTTGGCATCTTGACATTCTTCTGGCGTCGGCATCTTAAACGGATCCCATTAGAAAGTACTCTGCATTTCAAAGCTATACATTTTGTATAAGGACTGAAAAATGGGTTGCTATGAAAATGTATTTAAAAGTTTCAAAGAAATATTCTACTTGTTTTAAAACTCTGAAAAAATGGTTTTACTCTGTAACACTGTGCATAAGCTACCACCCATTCTGTAATGACTATCTAATGGATTTTGTACTTCCAAATAAATACCAGTAAAGCACAAGGATTCAGATATGGTTTGTGCCAAATACTACATTACATTACGGAACTGCATCAGAGCTGAAATCATTCAAAACATCAGACTGCTGGATTATAAATATCAGTTTTACATGTTTGCAATAAATCTGATAGACCATAAGAAAAGAACCAAGTATAATATAGTTATTTATTATATAAAGAAACAATATAACTAGAAGATTGCAATCACAAAGGGAAAAGATCCCATTGAGCAGTTAGAGTTCTCTGGTGTCCTCTCTGCTTTCCAGGGATTTTCACGGGTATGGGTCATTAGGTCGACAAGATTTAGGTCGTCAGTCATTAGGTCGACCACTATTGACCGACATGCACCAGGTCGACATGGTCATTAGGTCAACATGAACAATGTCGACATGGAAAAAGGTCGACATGAGGTTTTTTTTTACTTTTTTGTGTCGTTTTCTTCGTAAAGTGACGGGGAACCCCAATTAGTGCACCGTGTCCCCTCACATGGCTTACTTCACTCGCCATGCTTCGGGGAAGATGCCTCACTCCACTACCGCTGCGCTCGGCACAGGTTACCGTTCCAAACTGTAGTCCATGTGGATCGTAAAGTATGAAAAAGTTCAAAAAATGAAAAAAAATTTTTTAAAAACTCATGTTGACCTTTTTCTATGTCAACCTGATGACCATGTCGACCTAGTGCATGTCGACCAATAGTGGTCAACCTAATGACTGTCGAGCTAAGTCTTGTCGAACTAATGACCGTAAGCCATTTTTACTGAGTTGCAGTAATGTCAGGCCAGGTTACACATGTTACATCTGAGCCATATGCAAAAGTAATTACAAACCAGTTAGCTGTTTATGGGGATAATTCCGAGTTGATCGCTAGCTGCCTATGTTTGCTGCGTAGTGATCAGTGAAAAAAAACAGCTAATCTGCGTTTGCGTATGCACCGCAATGCGCACGCATGTCATACGGGTACAAAGTCCATAGTGGTTTTGCACTGGTTCTAGCGACGATTCCAATCGCACAGCTGGCCGCAAAGAGATTGACATAAAGAGGGCGTTTCTGGGTGTCAACTGACAATTTTCAGGGAGTGCTTAGAAAAACGCAGGCGTGGCAGAAAAAATGCAGGCGTGGCTGGGCGTTCACTGGGCGGGTGTGTGATGTCAAAAGCCGTCCCTCCGTCATTAGAATCAACGCACACGAAGAGTAACTACAGGGCTGGTCTTGTTTTACGCAAAAAGATTTTGCAGGCGCTCTGCTGCACAAGCGTTCGCACTTCTGCAAAGCGAAAATACACTCCCCAGTCAGTGGCAACAATGCGTTTGCACTAGAGATGTGCACCGGAAATTTTTCGGGTTTTGTGTTTTGGTTTTGGGTTCGGTTCCGTGGCCGTGTTTTGGGTTCGAACGCGTTTTGGCAAAACCTCACCGAATTTTTTTTGTCGGATTCGGGTGTGTTTTGGATTCGGGTGATTTTTCAAAAAACCCTAAAAAACAGCTTAAATCATAGAATTTGGGGGTCATTTTGATCCCAAAGTATTATTAACCTCAATAACCATAATTTCCACTCATTTTCAGTCTATTCTGAACACCTCACACCTCACAATATTATTTTTAGTCCTAAAATTTGCACCGAGGTCGCTGGATGACTAAGCTCAGCGACCCAAGTGGCCGACACAAACACCTGGCCCATCTAGGAGTGGCACTGCAGTGTCACGCAGGATGGCCCTTCCAAAAAACACTCCCCAAACAGCACATGACGCAAAGAAAAAAAGAGGCGCAATGAGGTAGCTGTGTGAGTAAGCTAAGCGACCCTGGTGGCCGACACAAACACCTGGCCCATCTAGGAGTGGCACTGCAGTGTCAGGCCGGATGGCCCTTCCAAAAAATACTCCCCAAACAGCACATGACGCAAAGAAGAAAAAAAAGAGGCGCAATGAGGTAGCTGTGTGACTAAGATAAGTGACCCTAGTGGCCGACACAAACACCTGGCCCATCTAGGAGTGGCACTGCAGTGTCACGCAGGATGGCCCTTCCAAAAAACACTCCCCAAACAGCACATGACGCAAAGAAAAATGAAAGAAAAAAGAGGTGCAAGATGGAATTGTCCTTGGGCCCTCCCACCCACCCTTATGTTGTATAAACAGGACATGCACACTTTAACCAACCCATCATTTCAGTGACAGGGTCTGCCACACGACTGTGACTGAAATGACGGGTTGGTTTGGACCCCCACCAAAAAAGAAGCAATTAATCTCTCCTTGCACAAACTGGCTCTACAGAGGCAAGATGTCCACCTCATCATCATCCTCCGATTCATCACCGTGTACATCCCCCTCCTCACAGATTATCAATTCGTCCCCACTGGAATCCACCATCACAGCTCCCTGTGTACTTTGTGGAGGCAATTGCTGCTGGTGAATGTCTCCATGGAGGAATTGATTATAATTCATTTTAATGAACATCATCTTCTCCACATTTTCTGGAAGTAACCTCGTACGCCGATTGCTGACAAGGTGAGCGGCGGCACTAAACACTCTTTCGGAGTACACACTTGTGGGAGGGCAACTTAGGTAGAATAAAGCCAGTTTGTGCAAGGGCCTCCAAATTGCCTCTTTTTCCTGCCAGTATACGTACGGACTGTCTGACGTGCCTACTTGGATGCGGTCACTCATATAATCCTCCACCATTCTTTCAATGGGGAGAGAATCATATGCAGTGACAGTAGACGACATGTCCGTAATTGTTGGCAGGTCCTTCAGTCCGGACCAGATGTCAGCATCAGCAGTCGCTCCAGACTGCCCTGCATCACCGCCAGCGGGTGGGCTCGGAATTCTGAGCCTTTTCCTTGCACCCCCAGTTGCGGGAGAATGTGAAGGAGGAGATGTTGACAGGTCGCGTTCCGCTTGACTTGACAATTTTCTCACCAGCAGTTCTTTGAACCCCTGCAGACTTGTGTCTGCCGGAAAGAGAGATCCAAGGTAGGTTTTAAATCTAGGATCGAGCACGGTGGCCAAAATGTAGTGCTCTGATTTCAACAGATTGACCACCCGTGAATCCTTGTTAAGCGAATTAAGGGCTCCATCCACAAGTCCCACATGCCTAGCGGAATCGCTCTGTGTTAGCTCCTCCTTCAATGTCTCCAGCTTCTTCTGCAAAAGCCTGATGAGGGGAATGACCTGACTCAGGCTGGCAGTGTCTGAACTGACTTCACGTGTGGCAAGTTCAAAAGGTTGCAGAACCTTGCACAACGTTGAAATCATTCTCCACTGCGCTTGAGACAGGTGCATTCCACCTCCTATATCGTGCTCAGTTGTATAGGCTTGAATGGCCTTTTGCTGCTCCTCCAACCTCTGAAGCATATAGAGGGTTGAATTCCACCTCGTTACCACTTCTTGCTTCAGATGATGGCAGGGCAGGTTCAGGCGTTTTTGGTGTTGCTCCAGTCTTCTGTACGTGGTGCCTGTACGCCGAAAGTGTCCCGCAATTCTTCTGGCCACCGACAGCATCTCTTGCACGCCCCTCTCGTTTTTTAAATAATTCTGCACCACCAAATTCAAGGTATGTGCAAAACATGGGACGTGCTGGAATTTGCCCATATTTAATGCACACACAATATTGCTGGCGTTGTCCGATGCCACAAATCCACAGGATAGTCCAATTGGGGTAAGCCATTCTGCGATGATCTTCCTCAGTTGCCGTAAGAGGTTTTTAGCTGTGTGCGTATTCTGGAAAGCGGTGATACAAAGCGTAGCCTGCCTAGGAAAGAGTTGGCGTTTGCGAGATGCTGCTACTGGTGCCGCCGCTGCTGTTCTTGCGGCGGGAGTCAATACATCTACCCAGTGGGCTGTCACAGTCATATAGTCCTGAGTCTGCCCTGCTCCACTTGTCCACATGTCCGTGGTTAAGTGGACATTGGGTACAACTGCATTTTTTAGGACACTGGTGAGTCTTTTTCTGAGGTCTGTGTACATTTTCGGTATCGCCTGCCTAGAGAAATGGAACCTAGATGGTATTTGGTACCGGGGACACAGTACCTCAATCAAGTCTATAGTTGGCTCTGCAGTAATGATGGATACCGGAACCACGTTTCTCACCGCCCAGGATGCCAAGGCCTCAGTTATCCGCTTTGCAGCAGGATGACTGCTGTGATATTTCATCTTCCTCGCAAAGGACTGTTGGACAGTTAATTGCTTGGTGGAAGTAGTAAAAGTCGTCTTACGACTTCCCCTCTGGGATGACCATCGACTCCCAGCAGCAACAACAGCAGCGCCAGCAGCAGTAGGCGTTACACGCAAGGATGCATCGGAGGAATCCCAGGCAGGAGAGGACTCGTCAGAATTGCCAGTGACATGGCCTGCAGGACTATTGGCATTCCTGGGGAAGGAGTAAATTGACACTGAGGGAGTTGGTGGGGTGGTTTGCGTGAGCTTGGTTACAAGAGGAAGGGATTTACTGGTCAGTGGACTGCTTCCGCTGTCGCCCAAAGTTTTTGAACTTGTCACTGACTTATGATGAATGCGCTGCAGGTGACGTATAAGGGAGGATGTTCCGAGGTGGTTAACGTCCTTACCCCTACTTATTACAGCTTGACAAAGGCAACACACGGCTTGACAAATGTTGTCCGCATTTCTGTTGAAATACTTCCACACCGAAGAGCTGATTTTTTTGGTATTTTCACCAGGCATGTCAATGGCCATATTCCTCCCACGGACAACAGGTGTCTCCCCAGGTGCCTGACTTAAACAAACCACCTCACCATCAGAATCCTCCTTGTCAATTTCCTCCCCAGCGCCAGCAACACCCATATCCTCCTCATCCTGGTGTACTTCAACACTGACATCTTCAATCTGACTATCAGGAACTGGACTGCGGGTGCTCCTTCCAGCACTTGCAGGGGGCGTGCAAATGGTGGAAGGCGCATGCTCTTCACGTCCAGTGTTGGGAAGGTCAGGCATCGCAACCGACACAATTGGACTCTCCTTGTGGATTTGTGATTTCGAAGAACGCACAGTTCTTTGCTGTGCTTTTGCCAGCTTAAGTCTTTTCATTTTTCTAGCGAGAGGCTGAGTGCTTCCATCCTCATGTGAAGCTGAACCACTAGCCATGAACATAGGCCAGAGCCTCAGCCGTTCCTTGCCACTCCGTGTGGTAAATGGCATATTGGCAAGTTTACGCTTCTCCTCCCACGATTTGAATTTAGATTTTTGAGTCCTTTTTTTACTGATATTTGGTGTTTTGGATTTTACATGCTCTGTACTATGACATTGGGCATCGGCCTTGGCAGACGACGTTGATGGAATTTCATCGTCTCGGCCATGACTAGTGGCAGCAGCTTCAGCACGAGGTGGAAGTGGATCTTGATCTTTCCCTATTTTTGGAACCTCAACATTTTTGTTCTCCATATTTTAATAGGCACAACTAAAAGGCACCTCAGGTAAACAATGGAGATGGATGGATACTAGTATACTTATGGATGACGAGTGACTGACGACACAGAGGTAGCTACAGCCGTGGACTACCGTACTGCGTCTGCTAGTATAGAGATGATAATGATATAAAATATATATATATATCACTACTGCAGGTATATATATAATATAATGACGGACCTGCTGGACACTGTCAGCAGACTCCTAAACTACTAGTATGAAGAAGATAGAAAAAAAAACCCCACCACAGGTAGGTATACAATTATGGACGAGCACTGACGACACAGAGGTAGCTACAGCCGTGGACTACCGTACTGCGTCTGCTAGTATAGAGATGATAATGATATAAAAAATATATATATATCACTACTGCAGATATATATATAATATAATGACGGACCTGCTGGACACTGTCAGCAGACTCCTTAACTACTAGTATGAAGAAGATAGAAAAAAAACCCCCACCACAGGTAGGTATACAATTATGGACGAGCACTGACGACACAGAGGTAGCTACAGCCGTGGACTACCGTACTGCATCTGCTAGTATAGAGATGATAATGATATAAAAAATATAAATATATCACTACTGCAGGTATATATATAATATAATGACGGACCTGCTGGACACTGTCAGCAGACTCCTAAACTACTAGTATGAAGAAGATAGAAAAAAAAACCCACCACAGGTAGGTATACAATTATGGACGAGCACTGACGACACAGAGGTAGCTACAGCCGTGGACTACCGTACTGCGTCTGCTAGTATAGAGATGATAATGATATAAAAAATATATATATATCACTACTGCAGGTATATATATAATATAATGACGGACCTGCTGGACACTGTCAGCAGACTCCTAAACTACTAGTATGAAGAAGATAGAAAAAAAAACCCACCACAGGTAGGTATACAATTATGGACGAGCACTGACGACACAGAGGTAGCTACAGCCGTGGACTACCATACTGCGTCTGCTAGTATAGAGATGATAATGATATAAAAAATATATATATCACTACTGCAGGTATATATATAATATAATGACGGACCTGCTGGACACTGTCAGCAGACTCCTAAACTACTAGTATGAAGAAGATAGAAAAAAAAAACCCACCACAGGTAGGTATACAATTATGGACGAGCACTGACGACACAGAGGTAGCTACAGCCGTGGACTACCGTACTGCGTCTGCTAGTGTAGAGATGATAATGATATAAAAAATATATATATATCACTACTGCAGGTATATATATAATATAATGACGGACCTGCTGGACACTGTCAGCAGACTCCTAAACTACTAGTATGAAGAAGATAGAAAAAAAAACCCCACCACAGGTAGGTATACAATTATGGACGAGCACTGACGACACAGAGGTAGCCACAGCCGTGGACTACCGTACTGCGTCTGCTAATATAGAGATGATAAAGATGATAGAGATGAACAAAAAAAATATAACACTACTGCAGGTAAATATTTATATAATATAATGAATGACGGACCTGCTGGACACTGTCAGCAGAATGCGTTTATAGAATAAAAAAAAAACCACCACAGGAGTGTTTAACTTTTTCAGGCAGACAATATACTGGTGGTCACTGGTCAGTCACACTGGCAGCAAAAGTGTGCACTGTACTCCTGCTATAACTGCACCCCAGTCTCCCCCACAATTCAGCTGTGTGAGCAGTGAGCACTCAGCACAGTCAGATATACATAGATATATCATGCAGCACACTGAGGCTGAGCACAGATATGGTATGGAGCGTTTTTTTCAGGCAGAGAACGGATTAAAAAAAACTAGCAAAACTCTGCACTGACTGTACTCCTCCTAACAGCTCTCCCCAATCCTCCCCACAATAAGCTAAGCAGCAATCAGATCAACTAACTACTAACAGTAACTATAAACGGAGAGGACGCCAGCCACGTCCTCTCCCTATCAATCTCAATGCACGTGTGAAAATGGCGGCGACGCGCAGCTCCTTATATAGAATCCGAGTCTCGCGATAGAATACGAGCCTCGCGAGAATCCGACAGCGGGATGATGACGTTCGGGCGCGCTCGGGTTAGCCGAGCAAGGCGGGAAGATCCGAGTCTGCCTCGGACCCGTGTAAAAAGGCTGAAGTTCGGGGGGGTTCGGATTCCGAGGAACCGAACCCGCTCATCTCTAGTTTGCACGGCTGCTAAAAACTGCTAGCGAGCGATCAACTCGAAATGACCCCCTATATCCTCAATGTTTACACATGTAACATGATATCAAATAATATTGGGTAGATCAATTAATTCACAATGAAGAAAAAATAACATAAACAGTGTGGAGTACTTAATAATAATGTGAAAGACTCTGGCTTAGATCATGGAGGGACAACTTCTAGGTATTCCAGGGTCACATAAGAAGCATTTCCAAAATTGGCAAAAAAAACAGTTTTTGCACAGAATGAATAGTAAAAAAAACAAACACTGTTTTTATTGGTCATGTAGTGCTAACATTACCTTACTCGTGCCCATGCTGGTGAAATACGTGTGAGGGCTACCAGACCAAAAGATTGAGCAAGGGTCACTCCTTGTGTGGAAGCAGTACGCAGATCTGAGCATCAGCACTGATAGGTGGCAGGACTACCATTGGCGTTTCTATAATGGGTGCAGTGCGTGCGGTGCACACGGGCCCCTGGGTCCAGGGGGGACCGCACACATTGCACCCATATTTTAGTACTCACCTCTCCGGAGTCCAGCGTCGGCATGCACACTTTAATTTTTTTCTCCGGAACATGGTGGGCGCCATGTTTCCGGAGACCTACACATGCGCAGTAGGTTCCGGAGCAGTGTCGGAGCCTAGAGCGCCGTGGAGAGGAGGGGGCCCACCTGGAGTCTGCACATGGGCCCCCTCCTCGCTTAATGCGCCCCTGAGGACTACCCTATCAGTCCCACTTAGATGGGAGACTGATGTGGCTGCATACACACAAGATCAGCCACACCTCGCTAATATAAGGGGCTGGCCCTCAGATGGTGGGGCTAACCTTGTTCCCAGCACTGGGCCAGTCTTCCTACATTGATTAAAATGGTCAGGAGTTTGGCCAGGGGAATAGTTATTATTGGTCCGGGCAGCGGTAGGCCCATTAGTCCCCAGGGGCCCTGGCTGTAGTGCACCTGCTGCACCACTGGTAGTTTTGCCCCTGAAGGGCTCTGTTACACTTTACCCTCAGTGAGCCTGAAAAAAAACAAAGGAATGAGAAAACTAATGTCTTCTAATGGGATCCGGTCTGAAGATCGACACTGTCTAGGTCGATGATGTTTAGGTCGACCACTACAGGTCAACAGTCACTAGGTCGACAGGGTAGGAAGGTTGATAGGGTTTCTAGGTCGACATGTGCTAGGTCGACAGGTCAATAGGTTGAGTTTTCAAAAAAAAAATATTTTTTTTACTTTTTCATACTTAACGATCCACGTGGACTACGATTGGAACGGTAATCTGTGCCAAGCGAAGCGGTAGCGGAGTGAGGCACCTTGCAGAAACCGACACCAAGAAAAAAATAAAAAACCGTCATGTCGACCTTTTGAACTGTCGACCTAGCACATGTCGACCTAGAGACCCTGTCGACCTTCCAACCCTGTCAACCTAGTGACTGTCGACCTATAGTAGTCGACCTAAACATTGTCGACCTAGACACTGTCGATCTAATGATCCACACCCCTTCTAATCTCCATTTTCCTGAAATCCAGATATATATAAAGGGGATTTTTTTTTGTCAGTATCTTAACTAAATAAGATAATTCTGTTACTTGCCCCTAGTGTCTAAATATATCCACATTGGGAAACCCCCATATTTATGTGACAATCAGCATTTACAGCAACGTGTTTACAGAACAAAATGTAGGTCTATTTTTTAGAGATGAGCGGGTTCGGTTCCTCGGAATCCGAACCCCCCCCCGAACTTCAGCCTTTTTACACGGGTCCGAGGCAGACTCGGATCTTCCCGCCTTGCTCGGTTAACCCGAGCGCCCCCGAACGTCATCATCCCGCTGTCGGATTCTCGCGAGGCTCGTATTCTATCGCGAGACTCGGATTCTATATAAGGAGCCGCGCGTCGCCGCCATTTTCACACGTGCATTGAGATTGATAGGGAGAGGACGTGGCTGGCGTCCTCTCCGTTAGAATAGATAGAGACACTTGAGTTGATTTACTACTAACTTAGTAATTTTGGGGAGCATTAGGAGTACTCAGAGTGCAGAGTTTTGCTGATAGTTACTAGTGACCACCACCAGTTTTATTTATTATTTAATATAATCCGTTCTCTGCCTGAAAAAAAACGATACACAGTCACATACCATATCTGTGCTCAGCCTCAGTGTGCTGCATGATAATATCATCTATGTATATCTGACTGTGCTGAGTGCTCACTGCTCTCACAGCTGAATTGTGGGGGAGACTGGGGTGCAGTTATAGCAGGAGTACAGTGCACACTTTTGCTGCCAGTGTGACTGACCAGTGACCACCAGTATATTGTCTGCCTGAAAAAGTTAAACACTCCTGTGGTGTTTTTTTTTTTTATTCTATAAACGCATTCTGCTGACAGTGTCCAGCAGGTCCGTCATTCATTATATTATATAAATATTTACCTGCAGTAGTGTTATAATTTTTTTGTTCATCTCTATCATCTTTATCATCTCTATATTAGCAGACGCAGTACGGTAGTCCACGGCTGTGGCTACCTCTGTGTCGTCAGTGCTCGCCCATAATTGTATACCTACCCGTGGTGGGGTTTTTTTTTCTATCTTCTTCATACTAGTAGTTTAGGAGTCTGCTGACAGTGTCCAGCAGGTCCGTCATTATATTATATATACCTGCAGTAGTGATATATATATATATTTTTTTATATCATTATCATCTCTATACTAGCAGACGCAGTACGGTAGTCCACGGCTGTAGCTACCTCTGTGTCGTCAGTGCTCGTCCATAATTGTATACCTACCTGTGGTGGGGTTTTTTTTCTATCTTCTTCATACTAGTAGTTTAGGAGTCTGCTGACAGTGTCCAGCAGGTCCGTCATTATATTATATATACCTGCAGTAGTGATATATATATATTTTTTATATCATTATCATCTCTATACTAGCAGACGCAGTACGGTAGTCCACGGCTGTAGCTACCTCTGTGTCGTCAGTGCTCGTCCATAATTGTATACCTACCTGTGGTGGGGTTTTTTTTTCTATCTTCTTCATACTAGTAGTTTAGGAGTCTGCTGACAGTGTCCAGCAGGTCCGTCATTATATTATATATACCTGCAGTAGTGATATATATATATTTTTTATATCATTATCATCTCTATACTAGCAGACGCAGTACGGTAGTCCACGGCTGTAGCTACCTCTGTGTCGTCAGTCACTCGTCATCCATAAGTATACTAGTATCCATCCATCTCCATTGTTTACCTGAGGTGCCTTTTAGTTGTGCCTATTAAAATATGGAGAACAAAAATGTTGAGGTTCCAAAAATAGGGAAAGATCAAGATCCACTTCCACCTCGTGCTGAAGCTGCTGCCACTAGTCATGGCCGAGACGATGAAATTCCATCAACGTCGTCTGCCAAGGCCGATGCCCAATGTCATAGTACAGAGCATGTAAAATCCAAAACACCAAATATCAGTAAAAAAAGGACTCAAAAATCTAAAATAAAATCATCAGAGGAGAAGCGTAAACTTGCCAATATGCCATTTACCACACGGAGTGGCAAGGAACGGCTGAGGCCCTGGCCCATGTTCATGGCTAGTGGTTCAGCTTCACATGAGGATGGAAGCACTCAGCCTCTCGCTAGAAAAATGAAAAGACTTAAGCTGGCAAAAGCACAGCAAAGAACTGTGCGTTCTTCGAAATCACAAATCCACAAGGAGAGTCCAATTGTGTCGGTTGCGATGCCTGACCTTCCCAACACTGGACGTGAAGAGCATGCGCCTTCCACCATTTGCACGCCCCCTGCAAGTGCTGGAAGGAGCACCTGCAGTCCAGTTCCTGATAGTCAGATTGAAGATGTCAGTGTTGAAGTACACCAGGATGAGGAGGATATGGGTGTTGCTGGCGCTGGGGAGGAAATTGACAAGGAGGATTCTGATGGTGAGGTGGTTTGTTTAAGTCAGGCACCCGGGGAGACACCTGTTGTCCGTGGGAGGAATATGGCCATTGACATGCCTGGTGAAAATACCAAAAAAATCAGCTCTTCGGTGTGGAAGTATTTCAACAGAAATGCTGACAACAGGTGTCAAGCCGTGTGTTGCCTTTGTCAAGCTGTAATAAGTAGGGGTAAGGACGTTAATCACCTCGGAACATCCTCCCTTATACGTCACCTGCAGCGCATTCATCATAAGTCAGTGACAAGTTCAAAAACTTTGGGCGACAGCGGAAGCAGTCCACTGACCAGTAAATCCCTTCCTCTTGTAACCAAGCTCACGCAAACCACCCCACCAACTCCCTCAGTGTCAATTTCCTCCTTCCCCAGGAATGCCAATAGTCCTGCAGGCCATGTCACTGGCAATTCTGACGAGTCCTCTCCTGTCTGGGATTCCTCCGATGCATCCTTGAGTGTAACGCCTACTGCTGCTGGCGCTGCTGTTGTTGCTGCTGGGAGTCGATGGTCATCCCAGAGGGGAAGTCGTAAGACCACTTTTACTACTTCCACCAAGCAATTGACTGTCCAACAGTCCTTTGCGAGGAAGATGAAATATCACAGCAGTCATCCTGCTGCAAAGCGGATAACTGAGGCCTTGGCATCCTGGGCGGTGAGAAACGTGGTTCCGGTATCCATCATTACTGCAGAGCCAACTATAGACTTGTTTGAGGTACTGTGTCCCCGGTACCAAATACCATCTAGGTTCCATTTCTCTAGGCAGGCGATACCGAAAATGTACACAGACCTCAGAAAAAGACTCACCAGTGTCCTAAAAAATGCAGTTGTACCCAATGTCCACTTAAACACGGACATGTGGACAAGTGGAGCAGGGCAGACTCAGGACTATATGACTGTGACAGCCCACTGGGTAGATGTATTGACTCCCGCCGCAAGAACAGCAGCGGCGGCACCAATAGCAGCATCTCGCAAACGCCAACTCTTTCCTAGGCAGGCTACGCTTTGTATCACCGCTTTCCAGAATACGCACACAGCTGAAAACCTCTTACGGCAACTGAGGAAGATCATCGCAGAATGGCTTACCCCAATTGGACTATCCTGTGGATTTGTGGCATCGTACAACGCCAGCAATATTGTGTGTGCATTAAATCTGGGCAAATTCCAGCACGTCCCATGTTTTGCACATACCTTGAATTTGGTGGTGCAGAATTATTTAAAAAACGACAGGGGCGTGCAAGAGATGCTGTCGGTGGCCAGAAGAATTGCGGGACACTTTCGGCGTACAGGCACCACGTACAGAAGACTGGAGCAACACCAAAAACGCCTGAACCTGCCCTGCCATCATCTGAAGCAAGAAGTGGTAACGAGGTGGAATTCAACCCTCTATATGCTTCAGAGGTTGAAGGAGCAGCAAAAGGCCATTCAAGCCTATACAACTGACCACGATATAGGAGGTGGAATGCACCTGTCTCAAGCGCAGTGGAGAATGATTTCAACGTTGTGCAAGGTTCTGCAACCTTTTGAACTTGCCACACGTGAAGTCAGTTCAGACACTGCCAGCCTGAGTCAGGTCATTCCCCTCATCAGGCTTTTGCAGAAGAAGCTGGAGACATTGAAGGAGGAGCTAACACTGAGTGATTCCGCTAGGCATGTGGGACTTGTGGATGGAGCCCTTAATTCGCTTAACAAGGATTCACGGGTGGTCAATCTGTTGAAATCAGAGCACTACATTTTGGCCACCGTGCTCGATCCTAGATTTAAAACCTACGTTGTATCTCTCTTTCCGGCAGACACAAGTCTGCAGGGGTTCAAAGAACTGCTGGTGAGAAAATTGTCAAGTCAAGCGGAACGCGACCTGTCAACATCTCCTCCTTCACATTCTCCCGCAACTGGGGGTGCGAGGAAAAGGCTCAGAATTCCGGTGATGCCGGGCAGTCTGGAGCGACTGCTGATGCTGACATCTGGTCCGGACTGAAGGACCTGCCAACGATTACGGACATGTCGTCTACTGTCACTGCATATGATTCTCTCACCATTGAAAGAATGGTGGAGGATTATATGAGTGACCGCATCCAAGTAGGCACGTCAGACAGTCCGTACGTATACTGGCAGGAAAAAGAGGCAATTTGGAGGCCCTTGCACAAACTGGCTTTATTCTACCTAAGTTGCCCTCCCACAAGTGTGTACTCCGAAAGAGTGTTTAGTGCCGCCGCTCACCTTGTCAGCAATCGGCGTACGAGGTTACTTCCAGAAAATGTGGAGAAGATGATGTTCATTAAAATGAATTATAATCAATTCCTCCATGGAGACATTCACCAGCAGCAATTGCCTCCACAAAGTACACAGGGAGCTGTGATGGTGGATTCCAGTGGGGACGAATTGATAATCTGTGAGGAGGGGGATGTACACGGTGATGAATCGGAGGATGATGATGAGGTGGACATCTTGCCTCTGTAGAGCCAGTTTGTGCAAGGAGAGATTAATTGCTTCTTTTTTGGTGGGGGTCCAAACCAACCCGTCATTTCAGTCACAGTCGTGTGGCAGACCCTGTCACTGAAATGATGGGTTGGGTAAAGTGTGCATGTCCTGTTTATACAACATAAGGGTGGGTGGGAGGGCCCAAGGACAATTCCATCTTGCACCTCTTTTTTCTTTCATTTTTCTTTGCGTCATGTGCTGTTTGGGGAGTGTTTTTTGGAAGGGCCATCCTGCGTGACACTGCAGTGCCACTCCTAGATGGGCCACGTGTTTGTGTCGGCCACTAGGGTCGCTTATCTTAGTCACACAGCTACCTCATTGCGCCTCTTTTTTTTCTTCTTTGCGTCATGTGCTGTTTGGGGAGTATTTTTTGGAAGGGCCATCCTGCGTGACACTGCAGTGCCACTCCTAGATGGGCCAGGTGTTTGTGTCGGCCACTAGGGTCACTTATCTTAGTCACACAGCTACCTCATTGCGCCTCTTTTTTTTCTTCTTTGCGTCATGTGCTGTTTGGGGAGTATTTTTTGGAAGGGCCATCCGGCCTGACACTGCAGTGCCACTCCTAGATGGGCCAGGTGTTTGTGTCGGCCACTAGGGTCGCTTAGCTTACTCACACAGCTACCTCATTGCGCCTCTTTTTTTCTTTGCATCATGTGCTGTTTGGGGAGTGTTTTTTGGAAGGGCCATCCTGCGTGACACTGCAGTGCCACTCCTAGATGGGCCACGTGTTTGTGTCGGCCACTTGGGTCGCTGAGCTTAGTCACACAGCTAGCTCATTGCGCCTTTTTTTTTTCTTTGCGTCATGTGCTGTTTGGGGAGTGTTTTTTGGAAGGGCCATCCTGCGTGACACTGCAGTGCCACTCCTAGATGGGCCAGGTGTTTGTGTCGGCCACTTGGGTCGCTGAGCTTAGTCATCCAGCGACCTCGGTGCAAATTTTAGGACTAAAAATAATATTGTGAGGTGTGAGGTGTTCAGAATAGACTGAAAATGAGTGGAAATTATGGTTATTGAGGTTAATAATACTTTGGGATCAAAATGACCCCCAAATTCTATGATTTAAGCTGTTTTTTAGGGTTTTTTGAAAAAAACACCCGAATCCAAAACACACCCGAATCCGACAAAAAAAATTTGGTGAGGTTTTGCCAAAACGCGTTCGAACCCAAAACACGGCCACGGAACCGAACCCAAAACCAAAACACAAAACCCGAAAAATTTCCGGTGCACATCTCTACTATTTTTATTAAATAGAGACCTCCGTTACCCATAGGCCAGGCAATCTCAATACTTTACAGCGACAAGACATGTATATGAATATACTCTGACATACTTCTAGTGCACCAGGGACAGTTATTAAATGAATAACTACAATATGAAGGAGGGATTTTCACAGGGACAAAGGGGATAGTCTCGAAAAAGCCATGAGACACTGGAGCCCTAGGTCATCACAGTGACTGTGTGAAAGGGCCATGACCATTTTCAGCTGTATTTTATTGCATTTATGGTCTGTGATAATACATTCCATGAACATCACTGTGGCTATTTATGATCCAGAAAACTGTACAGGCAGAGCTTCCAAGGCAAATGTATTTGTATGTCTTTATGTTCACCCAATGCTTTGTAGCATGCATTGTCATTATAGTGTTTGGCACCCTCACTACTCGCACTGGGTGTCTGTTTAGAGGCGCACACGCACGTCTTCTTATTTTGCTATGTTTATCATGTGTTTTCTCATGCTCATGTCATGAAGTATAGTCCAGAGGCATTTAAAGAGATGAAGGAGGCCATGTGCATCAGACCTGTGCCAGTGGTGGTTGTGTTATACTTGCTCCTTGTGGCATAGACGTCTTTCCAGCAATGTATTTGAAAAGATGGTGCATTCACAGAAGAGATCATAGACTCAGGCTCAGTGCTGGAGACTTTTCTCTCTTCTGTGCCATTTATATAAATACATGTTGGAAAGATGGAGTCAGGGCAACACCTAGGAGTGTGAGTGGTGTCATCAACCAGGGCGCAGGTCCCTGGGCACGGCACTGTACCTGGAGTGGCACCCTACAGACAGTAGTGCTACCAGGGACGTGCAGTCAGGGGATTAATTATTAAAATAATAAAAAGAAGATACTTATGACACATATTCTGTGTCATAAGTAACTTCTTTATTTAATTCTAATAATTTTCCTGGTTTAAATTAGTTTGGGAGGCACTGATAGCAGTGCCTCCCGTGGATAATGGGAACGGGGGACAGAGTGGGGGGCGGGGCCAAGCACTGGGCTGTAAAAGCCCAGGAAAAAAGACGAGGAAAGCGGCACTGAAAAAAGTGCCTCGCTGACAGGGACACCACCCCCATGTCAGCGAGGCACCTGTGATTGGACAGCAGATCCAGGGCTGGATCCACTTGTCCAATCACCCACACGTTGCGCTGGAGGCGGCGGGTCCCGGCGGTGAGTGGTGTTGGAGGTAGCCGGGAGCAGCGGTGGGCTTGCAGTGTGTGCGGCTCTCCCCCGCCGGCTCCTTCCTCCCGCTCACCTGATAGCCAGCAGCGGTGGCCCTGCAGTGTGTGCGGCTCTCCCCCCATCCTCCTCCGCCGGCTCCGTCCTCCTGTTCACAGGCAGCAGCAGGTCAGTTTGTGTGTGTGTGTCTCTCTCTCTCCCCTTTCCCCCTCCTGTGGATGTGTAAGTATAATGTTCATTTTTACAGGTGCCCCTACCCTATTGGATTCTACTGGACAAGTGGACGTGATCGTCGTGAGATGTAGGTAAGTCATCTGTCTCTCATTTTTACAGGTACCCCTATTGGATTCTACTGGACAAATGGACGTGACCGGCGTGGGATGTAGGTAAGTATATGTGAGTGTGTAAGTGTGTTTTAATAAATTTTTACTTTCACGGTGTGTGAGTTGTGTTTTTATTTGGGTATTTTTGTTGTTGTAGAACTACAGTTACCAGCGGGTCCATTATTTCCCTGCATGCTGGCACTTGAGGTTCTCCAAGTACCAGCAAGTGGGGGAGGCTTGCTGGGCCTTGTAGTTCCACAGCAAAAACACAATATTCTTTTTTTACACACATGGCTATCAGCCCGGCACCCACCGCCCAGGGGGGCTGGGGATAGCCTCGGGCTTCACCCCTGGCCCTTGGGTGCCTGGAGGGGGGGAACCCTTGATTTAAGGGGTCCCCACTCATCCAGGAAACCCCGGCCAGAGGTGACTAGTTGGAAGGGGGGGGTAATGCCATGGCCGCAGGGACCTACATAAATGTGTTCCCCGGCTGTGGCATTATGTCCCTGGCTAGTGAAGCCCGGTGCTGGTTTTAAAAATATGGGGGACCCCTACATCTTTTGTCCCCCGTATTTTTGGAACCAGGACCGGACTAAGAGCCCAGTTGTCTAAATTCGGGGAACCCCTGTCCAATTTTTCCCCCAGTATTTAAACAACCAGGACCGGCTCAAAGAGCCCGAGGCTGGTTATACTTAAGAGGGGGGACCTCACGCATTTTTTTTTAACCCATTCAGATCCTTTTCCATTAAGTTAATGGAAGCCCTGGACAACAAAATTGCATTCATGTCCTCCTCCAACTCCCTTCCCAGTCCCAAACACTAATTTTTATTTTTTTTTCTATAAAAATGTACAATATATCACAAGTATGATGAGCAGGCAGGCAGCGGGCATTGGCGGCATTGGACTGAGATGCAAATTAGTGGCAGAGGGCTGGGTCAGTTGATGGTGGGTGAGTTAGTAAGCAATTGGCGGTGGCAGCGGGCATCAGCTCAGAGGCAGTAGCGGGCATTGGCTAGGGGTCATCGGCAGGATTCGGCGGACATTATGGCTGTAGTGCCTCACCAGCCACTGACCTCACCACACACCACTGAGTGCTACTGCAGAACCACCCAGAACATCCAAAGGATACTCTTGACAATGCTCTACTTCCTGATGCCGGAAGTCCTGCCACCTTCAAAGTGACATCACAATGTCATCTGCTCCGGCACTGGATGGAGCTGCCAAGAACAAGAATTGGGGGGGAGTGGGTGCTTGTATTTGCAGAACCTACGTAGGTAGGTTTCATCAGTGTGTGCTGGTCAGTCCACACGATGAATAGCATAACCAGGGATTTTATTAGAGATGTGCGGCGGACACTTTTTGTGTTTTGGTTCTGGTTCCATGCTCGTGTTTTGGATCTGGATTGGTTTTGCCAAAACCACCCTTTCGTATTTTGGTTTTGGTTTTGGATATGGATGATTTTTTTTTAAAAAACATAAAAAAGCTAAAATCACATAATTTGGGGGTAATTTTGAGCCTACGGTATTATTAACCTCAATAACATTAATTTCCACTCATTTCCATTCTATTCTGAACACCTCACAATAGTGTGTTTAGGCCAAAAGTTTGCACTGAGCTGGCTGGATGACTAAGCTAAGCGACACAAGTGTGCGGCACAAACACCTTGCACATCTAGGAGTAGCACTGCAGTGGCAGACAGGATGGCAGATTTAAAAAATAGGCCCCAAACAGCACATGATGCAAAGAAGAAAAAGAGGTGCAATTACTGTAGGTAGCTGGATGGCTAAGCTAAGTGACACAAGTGTGCGGCACAAACACCTGGCCCATCTAGGAGTGGCACTGCAATGGCAGACATGATGGCACTTAAAAAACTAGGCCCCAAACAGAACATCATGCAAAGAAGAAAAAGAGGTGCAATAAGGTAGCTGTATGACTAAGCTAAGCGACACAAGTGTGCAGCACAAACAACATGGGACGTGCTGGAATTTGCCCAGATGTAATACACGCACGGGAGAGCGTACCCCTAAACCACACACACACACGGCAAAGCCTGTAAAATTAATTTGGATAATAATAACCCTTTTATTTGGAGCTATTATAATAATATGCAGCACAGGTGAGCGTACCCCTACGCCACACAGGGCAAACCCTGCAAAAAGTATTTGGATAATAATATAAGTAATGTATATAACCCTTTTATTTGGAGTAAATAATATACAGCACAGGACACCACCACTGGACTTATGGCAGCACAAGACACCACAACTGGACTGGATTCATACGGCAGTATCACTGGATTTATATGCCAGTACCACTGGAAATATACGGCAGTATCACTGGAATTATATGGCAGTATCACTGGAATTATACGACAGTATCACTGGAATTATACGGCAGTACCACTGGATTTATATGGCAGTACCACTGGACTGGATTTATACGGCATTATCACTGAATTTATATGCTAGTATCACTGGAATTATATGGCAGTATCACTGGAATTATACGGCAGTACCACTGGACTTATACGGCAGTACCACTGGACTTATACGGCAGTACCACTGGAATTATACGGCAGTACCACTGGACTGGATTTATACGGCAGTATCACTAGACTTATGCACCAGTACCACTGGATTTATACGGCAGTATCACTGGACTTATATGCCAGTACCACTGGAAATATACGGCAGTATCACTGGAATTATACGGCAGTATCACTGGAATTATACGACAGTATCACTGGAATTATACGGCAGTACCACTGGATTTATACGGCAGTACCACTGGACTGGATTTATACGGCATTATCACTGAATTTATATGCTAGTATCACTGGAATTATATGGCAGTATCACTGGAATTATATGGCAGTATCACTGGAATTATACGGCAGTACCACTGGACTTATACGGCAGTACCACTGGACTGGATTTATACGGCAGTATCACTAGACTTATACACCAGTACCACTGGAATTATACGGCAGTATCACTGGAATTATACAGCAGTATAACTGGATTTATACGGCAGTACCACTGGACATATGCGGCAGTATCACTGGAATTATATGGCAGTACCACTGGACATACCTGTATACGGCAGTATCACTGGAATTATATGGCAGTACCGCTGGACATATACGGCAGTATCACTGGACATATACGGCAGTATCACTGGACATATATGGCAGTACCACAGGACATATACAGCAGCACAGGGACACCACCACTGGACTGATGCAGGACAACACAGCACCACTGCAATGGACTGGACTTAGACAGCAGCACTGGACATATGGCACCAGAGGACACCACCACAATAACTGGACTGATGCAGCACATGACAACACCACTGGACTGATGCTGCACAACACAGCACCACTGGACTGGACTTATACAGCAGCACTGGACATATGGCACCAGAGGACACCACCACTGTGACTGTACTGATGCAGCACAAGACACTACCACTAAGACACTACCACTGTACTGATGCAGGACAACACAGCACCACTGCAATGGACTGGACTTATACAGCAGCACTGGACATATGGCACCAGGGGACACCACCACTGTGACTGGACTGATGCAGCACAAGACACTACCACTGTACTGATGCAGGACAACACAGCACCACTGCAATGGACTGGACTTATACAGCAGCACTGGACATATGGCAGTAGAGGACACCACCACTGTGACTGGACTGATGCAGCACAATACACCACCACTGAACTGATGCAGCACAACACAGCACCACTGCAATGGACTGGACTTATACAGCAGCACTGGACATATGGCAGTAGCGGACACCACCACTGTGACTGGACTAATGCAGCACAAGACACTAACACTGTACTGATGCAGGACACTGAGGACGGAGACACCTCCTCTCTGTACACTCTCCAATGCCAGAGTGAAAATGGCGGCGATGCGCGGCTCCTTATATGGAATCCAAACCCTGTGAGAATCTGACAGCGGGATGATGACATTTTGCCTCGTTCTGGTTTCTGAGTCAGGTGGGAAAACTTGAGCCTGACTCTGATCCGGGCTCGGGTAGTGAAGTTCGGGGGTTTCGGTTCTCGGGCTAACTGAACCCACTCATCTTTAAATTTTAGTTTTATTAATCAGGTAGAACACAGGATGTGATACAACACAGGGTTAATGCAGGAACGTACAGAATGAACAGATCCAGCCTGGAGTGGGTTAATGCAGGTGGTGTGTGAAGATACATACAGTAGTGGCTGTGGAATATATAATGCAGCTATCGGTGGTGTAACAATGGTGTATAGTGTATCGCTGTACATATATTTGGCACATATGTGACACCATTATGTCTCCGGCACATTGTATTAACTTGGCCCCTATATTAGATATATTTCATAATTTAAACCCCCTTAATCTATAAATCATAATGGCCTTCATACAGTATGTATTGTGTGTGTCCTCTCCAGTTTGGCATTTTTCATAATGGCAGCTTCAGTTTTCATCCTAGACATGGGATGCAGTTAATATACTGGCTGTCGGGATCCTGCTGTTCAGGAGATGCCAGAATCCTGACAGCTGGTGAAATACCGCCATCAGAATCCTAACAAACACGGGGTATTCCCACTCGGTTGGTGGGTCCACACCACCAAATGAGCGGGAACATAACCTGTAGCAAGCGAAGCGAGCCACTGGGCCCGAAGAGCGGGGAGCGCAGTGAACCTGCGAGGGAACCCGCTGCTGATATTCCGACAGACGGGATGCCGCTGTCAGTATAGTGACAGCTAGCATCCCGTCAGCCGATCAAACGTATGTATTCCCTCCACACTGCTAGACAGTAAACCCTGCAGTTTGGAGGTGGAAAACTTCACGAATGCTGTTTTCAGACTCACTTTTTCTTCTTACTGGATAACACTCATTAGGAGCATGCAGTAGTGAATTGAGTAGGGTCTCCACAAGATGTAAGGGGATGAGTCAAATAGCCTGCAGAATAGATCCAATATAAGTGATCTGTTCGGACTGGGTTTTACTTCAGTTCATTTTGAGTTGGGACTGGAATCCAATATAAACACAATTAAAAGGAGGAAACATTTCTCTATTCCTCCCCTGTGAAGGAGCAGGGGAAAGGTTGGGCGGTCAGCCTCGACAGCATATGCTCGTCCTCATCTTTCAGACATACTGGACTGATAACTAGTGGTTAATTGTGGCAATACACTATACAATTACAGTATCTGGACAATCCGCTGATATCCTGTGGATCGCCCATTTGATTGTATAGTATATGCCCAGCATCAGTCGTTACTCATAAACTTGTAGTTTTGTAGTTAAACTTAAGAGTCATTGAGGAGCATTTGCTAAGCTATAAGAAAAATATGATAAATCACACACTCAATGTGTGTACATAGAGACAAAGAATATTGATTGATTGATCCTGCGGCTCAATGCATTTTCAGAACATGAATGTGATTATGTTATATACTGCTAACTGCACAATTTGCTGTGTGATTTACTTTTATCAACCATTGATTGACTCTGCAGTATTGTATGCAGTCACAATTGCTGTAAGAACAGATGGTTTGCACCATGGTGTCTGGATCAATGCTGTTTACAATTGGTTTCAACCTTCATCTTTTTTTCAAAAAAGAAGAATACTGTACAAAGAGTTAGCAGACCAGGGTGGGGGAAGCTAATCAGAACAAGAGCACTATGCAGCTTTAATTTGGCCTCAGGAGGGAAGTGAAAAACAGAACAGTACAGTAGTAATGAAAACAAAATTGACAATTATTAAAATTGGCAAATGGCCTAGTAGTCTCATACTGTCACGTTAAAGTAAGGCGTAAAGGTTTCCAGAAAGCTAATTGTAGATGTGAAATAGCACGGCTGGAGTGTGCTGAAAATCCACAGGAAACTTGGAGACACGGGAGGGGGGAAATAAAGGAAATTACAATTATGACAGAAACTTTTCATTCTGCCATACTTTTAGGCTCATTTCTAGCTCAGTGGGCCTTTTATTTAGGCTTTCCTGATGTTGCGAGGCTGAGGAGTGTAGGGCACACGTACTGTAGTTGCTTCTAAACCTCAACCTGTTAAAATGCCCTTTTTAACATACCTGGTCATTTACATGAAGATTGCACTCTAACTATAGCTCATTAAGTAATTACCAGAGTTGTTAATTAATTTTGGATTACTTCATAATGACACAATAACACTGCCTGGTGACTGCCACCCCCTCCCTTTCTATAAGGAATGGTAGATATTATTTACAACCTAAAATGTACTTTTAGCAGCTTCAATGTAATGCCTGAAATAATAGCTGCTTAGTTCCAACACGTTCACAAGCATTTCTAAACTCTAGCTTCATGCAGTTTCTAGTGTTCTAGCTAAATTTATTTCCACCCACAAAACATTCCCCCACATTGAGAGATTACGTATGATTTTTCATAAAGTCTAAGGTCAACCAACCAAGACAAATATGCTTTTTCATCATCAACTTTATACATGAACGAAACTTTTAGAATCTATTTTTGATACTGGCTTAGTGTTTCAAAATAATATACATTTAATTGTTTCAATGTTACAGTTCGGGAATATATTAAACTGGTATTTTGGACCTATCATTGCTAGGTCTCTAGCTATTGTGCCTTGCAGGGTTTTCTCTTTCCTTTGTTTGCCCCCACCTTCCAATCTCTGCCACCCCCTTGCCTGTCTCTATCCTGTCTGTTACTCCTTTCCTCACCTCCCTCTGTCTGTCTGTCTGTATCTATCTATCTCTTCCTTCTACTCATCTGTGTCTCTTTCATATGTGTCTCCCTTTCATCTCTCTCACATTTCTGCCCCCCCCCCCCTCCCTATCTAAGATCCTTGAACCTCATCATAGATGGAGGGATACAGAGTGTGTGTGTGGGGGGATGGGGGGGGGGGGGTAATCGTAGTAGAGGGCATGTGCAGGAGTGGTCAACAGCTCCTGGTACTGAGAGGTGGTTTCCCCACTTTCCAATCTCTGTCCACTGCCCATTGGACTGTTTTATCTCTGTCCACTCTTTCCCCCATCTCTCTGTCTTTCACCTCTGCCCAACCAACTTCCCTTATCTCACTCTCTCAACTCTGTGCCCTTCCCCATGTTTGTTTGTTTGTTTGTTTCTCTCTCTTTCTTTCTTTCTTTCTTTCTTTCTTTCTTTCTTTCTTTCTTTCTTTCTTTCTTTCTTTCTTTCTTTCTTTCTTTCTTTCTTTCTTTCTTTCTTTCTTTCTTTCTTCCCTGTCTCTTTCCCGCAGTCTCACTCATTCTGCCCCCCTCCCTCCTGCTATTGGGAGAGTAGAAATCACAGATGGTGCATAGGTGTGGGTCATGTAGCAAATGTCTGGATTTCACAAGTCACAAAGCAATTTGCAGATACAGGGACTGTACATACCATGCCAGTTGGCATTGCATATCGAGAATTTGCATGCAGAGAACAGGGGGCCTGATTCAGATGGGAGCTGTGGGTGGGCATGATCACTCTTCTTCCTTTCATCATGGTAATGAGGACTGGCCGCCGCTGAGCTGCCTCTCTCTCTCTGACAGCAACAAGGAAGGGGGAGGGCAGCACTGAGTGGGATTATGTCAGTCGCCAGCATTGGCGACTCTTTGCCAACACTTCCCTTAATGATTGGTTCTTTCATCGTCAGTCAGGTATAGTGTATGATTTCAGCATGTTTAAGTACATTTTTTATTTTTGTTGCATTACAGATTTTTTGTAGTTTACTTGAGTCTAATAATGAATAGAGATGTGCACCGGAAATTTTTCGGGTTTTGTGTTTTGGTTTTGAAACCTCCCTTAAAATTTTTTGTCGGATTCGGGTGTGTTTTGGATTCGGGTGTGTTTTTTTTCACAAACCCCTCAAAAACAGCTTAAATCATAGAATTTGGGGGTAATTTTGATCCTATAATATTATTAACCCCAATAACCATAATTTCCACTCATTTCCATTCTATTCTGAACACCTAACACCTCACAATATTATTTTTAGTCCTAAAATTTGCACAGAGGTCGCTGGATGACTAAGCTAAGCGACCGAAGTGGCCGGCACAAACACCTGGCCCATCTAGGAGTGGCACTGCAGTGTCAGACAGGATGGCACTTAAAAAAATTGGCCCCAAACATCACATGATGCATAGATAAATAAATAAAAAAGAGGTGCAAGATGGTATTGTCCTTGGGCCTTCCCACCCACCCTTATGTTGTATAAACAGGACATGCACACTTTAACAAACCCATCATTGCAGCCACAGGGTCTGCCACACGACTGTGGCTGAAATGACTGGTTGGTTTGGGCCCCCACCAAAAAAAGCAAAGAATCTCTCCTTGCTCAAACTGGCTCTACATAGGCAAGATGTCCACCTCATCATCATCCTCCGATTCCTCACCCCTTTCACTGTGTACATCCCCCTCCTCACAGATTATTAATTCGTCCCCACTGGAATCCACCATCTCAGGTCCCTGTGTACTTTCTGGAGGCAATTGCTGGTGAATGTCTCCATGGAGGAATTGATTATAATTAATTTTGATGAACATCATCATCTCCACATTTTGTGGAAGTAACCTCGTACGCCGATCAATGACAAGGTGACCGGCTGCACTAAACACTCTTTTGGAGTACACACTGGAGGGGGGGGGGCAACTTAGGTAAAATAAAGCCAGTTTGTGCAAGGGCTTCCAAATTGCCTCTTTTTCCTGCCAGTATACATACGGACTATCTGACGTGCCTACTTGGATGCTGTCACTCATATAATCGTCCACCATTCTTTCAATGGTGACAGAATCATATGCAGTGACAGTAGACGACATGTCAGTAATCGTTGGCAGTTCCTTCAGTCAGGACCAGATGTCAGTTTTCACTCCAGACTGCCCTGCATCACCGCCAGCGGGTGGTTTTGGAAATCTGATCCTTTTCCTGGCAGCTCCAGTTGCGGTAGAAAATGAAGGAGGAGCTGTTGGCGGGTCACGTTCCGCTTGACTTGACAAGTGTCTCACCAGCAGGTCTTTGAACATGTGCAGACTTGTGTCTGCCGGAAAGAGAGATACAACGTAGGCTTTAAACCTAGGATCGAACACGGTGGCCAAAATGTAGTGCTCTGATTTCAACATATTGACCACCCTTGAATCCTTGTTAAGCGAATGAAGGGCTCCATCCACAAGTCCCACATGCCTAGCGGAATCACTCCATTTTAGCTCCTCCTTCAATCTCTCCAGCTGCTTCTGCAAAAGCCTGATGAGGGGAATGACCTGACTCAGGCTGGCAGTGTCTGAACTGACTTCACGTGTGGCAAGTTCAAAGGGTTGCAGAACCTTGCACAACGTTGAAATCATTCTCCTCTGCGCTTGAGTCAGGTGCATTCCCCCTCCTTTACCTATATCGTAGGCAGATGTATAGGCTCGAATGGCCTTTTGCTGCTCCTCCATCCTCTGAAGCATATAGAGGGTTGAATTCCACCTCGTTACCACCTCAGCTGATGGCGGGGCAGGTTCAGGAGTATTTGCTGGTGCTCCAGTCTTCAGCACGCGGTGGCTGAATGCCGAAAGTGGCCCGCAATTCTTTGGGCCACCGACAGCATCTCTTGCACGCCCCTGTCATTTTTTTAAAAATTTTGCACCACCAAATTCAATGTATGTGCAAAACATGGGGTGTGCTGGAATTTGCCCACATGTAATGCACGCACAATATTGGTGGCATTGTCCGATGTCACAAATCCCCAGGAGAGTCCAATTGGGGTAAGCCAATCCGATCTTCCTCAGTTTCCGTAAGAGGTTGTCAGCTATGTGCCTCTTATGGAAAGCGGTGATACAAAGCGTAGCCTGCCTAGGAACGAGTTGGCGTTTGCGAGATGCTGCTACTGGTGCCGCCGCTGCTGTTCTTGCTGCGGGAGGCAATACATCTACCCAGTGGGCTGTCACAGTCATATAGTCCTGAGTCTGCCCTGCTCCACTTGTCCACATGTCCGTGGTTAAGTGGACATTGGGTACAACTGCATTTTTTAGGACACTGGTTAGTCTTTTTCTGACGTCTGTGTACATTCTCGGTATCGCCTGCCTAGAGAAGTGGAACCTAGATGGTATTTGGTACCGGGGACACACTACCTCAAGAAATTCTCTAAGTCCCTGTGAACTAACGGCGGATACCGGACGCACGTCTAACACCAACACAGCTGCCAAGGCCTGAGTTATCCGCTTTGCAACAGGATGACTGCTGTGATATTTAATCTTCCTCGCAAAGGACTGTTGCACAGTCAATTGCTTACTGGAAGTAGTACAAGTGGTCTTCCAACTTCCCCTCTGGGATGACGCTCGACTCCCAGCAGCAATAACAGCAGCGCCAGCAGCAGCAGACGTTACACTCAAGGATCCATCGGAGGAATCCCAGTCAGGAGAGGACTCGTCAGACTTGCCAGTGACATGGCCTGCAGGACTATTGGCTTTCCTGTCTAAGGAGGAAATTGACACTGAGGGAGTTGGTGGTGTGGTTTGCAGGAGCTTGGATACAAGAGGAAGGGATTTAGTTGTCAGTGGACTGCTTCCGCTGTCACCCAAAGTTTTTGAACTTGTCAATGCCTTCTGATGAATGCGCTCCAGGTGACGTATAAGGGAGGATGTTCCTAGGTGGTTAACGTCCTTACCCCTACTTATTACAACTTGACAAAGACAACACACGGCTTGACACCTGTTGTCCGCATTTCTGTTAAAATAATTCCACACCGAAGAGGTGATTTTTTTTGTATTTTGACCAGGCATGTCAATGGCCATATTCATCCCACGGACAACAGGTGTCTCCCCGGGTGCCTGACTTAAACAAACCACCTCACCATCAGAATCCTCCTTGACAATTTCCTCCTCAGTGCCAGCAACACCCATATCCTCATCCTGGTGTACTTCAACAGTGACATCTTCAATTTGACTATCAGGAACTGGACTGTGGGTGCTCCTTCCAGCACTTGCAGGGGGCGTGCAAATGGTGGAAGGAGCCACCTCTTCCCGTCCAGTGTTGGAAAGGTCAGGCATCGCAACCAACACAATTGGACTCTCCTTGTGGATTTGTGATTTAGAAGAACGCACAGTTCTTTGCTGGGCTTTTGCCAGCTTAACTCTTTTCATTTTTCTAGCGGGAGGATGAGTGCTTCCATCCTCATGTGAAGCTGAACCACTAGCCATGAACACAGGCCAGGGCCTCAGCCGTTTCTTGCCACTCCGTGTCGTTAATGGCACATTGGAAAGTTTACGCTTCTCCTCAGACGCTTTTAATTTAGATTTTTGGGTCATCATTTTACTGAACTTTTGCTTTTTGGATTTTATACGCTCTCTACTATGACATTGAGCATCGGCCTTGGCAGATGACGTTGATGGCATTTCATTGTCTCTACCATGACTAGTGGCAGCAACTTCAGCACTAGGTGGAAGTTGATCTTGATCTTTCCCTATTTTACCCTCCACATTTTTGTTCTCCATTTTTTAATGTGTGGAATTATATGCCAGTAATATTATTATATCAATAGCAATGGCCTACTGTACTTTACTACTATATACTGCTCATAACAATGCAGCACAGATATAGATACTTGAAATGACACTGAGCTGCAAGATACAGCCATGGCCTACTGTACTGTACAACTATATACTGTTGGTCACCAAAATGCTGCACTGTACTACTATATATGCTGCTCACAACAATGTAGCACAGATATGGATACTTGCAGTGACACGGAGCTGCAAGATACAGCAATGGCCTACTGTAATGTACAACTATATACTGTTGGTCACCAAAATTCTGCACTGTACTACTATATATACTGCTCACAACAATGCTGCACAGATATGGATATTTGAAGTGACACAGAGCTGCAAGATACACCAATGGCCTACTGTAATGTACAACTATATACTGTTGGTCACCAAAATGCTGCACTGTACTACTATATATACTGCTCACAACAATGCAGCATAGATATGGATACTTGAAGTGACACGGAGCTGCAAGATATAGCAATGGCCTACTGTACTGTACAACTATATACTGTTGGTCACCAAAATGCTGCACTATACTACTATATACTGCTCACAACAATGCAGCACAGATATGGATACTTGAAGTGACACGGAGCTGCAAGATACAGCAATGGCCTACTGTACTGTACGGCTATATACTGTTGGTCACCAAAATGCTGCACTGTACTACTATATATACTGCTCACAACAATGCAGCGCAGATATGGATACTTGAAGTGACACAGAGCTGCAAGATACAGCAATGGCCTACTGTACTGTACAACTATATACTATTGGTCAACAAAACGCTGCACTGTACTACTATATATACTGCTCACAACAATGCAGCACAGATATGGATACTTGCAGTGACACGGAGCTGCAAGATACAGCAATGGCCTACTGTACTGTACAACTATATACTGTTGGTCACCAAAATGCTGCACTGTACTACTATATACTGCTCACAACAATGCAGCACAGATTAGGATACTTGCAGTGACACGGAGCTGCAAGATACAGCAATGGCCTACTGTACTGTACAACTATATACTGTTGGTCACCAAAATGCTGCACTGTACTACTATATATACTGCTCACAACAATGCAGCACAGATATGGATACTTGCAGTGACACGGAGCTGCAAGATACAGCAATGGCCTACTGTACTGTACAGCTATATACTGTTGGTCACCAAAATGCTGCACTGTACTACTATATATGCTGCTCACAACAATGCAGCACAGATATTGATACTTGCAGTGACATGGAGCTGCAAGATACAGCAATGGCCTACTGTAATGTACAACCATATACTGTTGGTCACCAAAATGCTGCACTGTACTACTATATATACTGCTCACAACAATGCTGCACAGATATGGATACTTGAAGTGACACGGAGCTGCAAGATACACCAATGGCCTACTGAAATGTACAACTATAAACTGTTGGTCACCAAAATGCTGCACTGTACTACTATATATACGGCTCACAACAATGCAGCACAGATATGGATGCTTGAAGTGACACGGAGCTGCAAGATACAGCAATGGCCTACTGTACTGTACGGCTATATACTGTTGGTCACCAAAATGCTGCACTGTACTTCTATATATACTGCTCACAACAATGCAGCACAGATATGGATACTTGAAGTCACACGGAGCTGCAAGATACAGCAATGGCCTACTGTACTGTACAGCTATATACTGTTGGTAACCAAAATGCTGCACTGTACTACTATATACTGCTCACAACAATTCAGCACAGATATGGATACTTGCAGTGACACGGAGCTGCAAGATACAGCAATGGCCTACTGTACTGTACGGCTATATACTGTTGGTCACCAAAATGCTGCACTGTACTTCTATATATACTGCTCACAACAATGCAGCACAGATATGGATACTTGAAGTCACACGGAGCTGCAAGATACAGCAATGGCCTACTGTACTGTACAACTGTATACTGTTGGTCATTAAAATGCTGCACAGTACTACTATATACTGCTCACAACAATGCAGCACAGATATGGATACTTGAAGTGACACGGAGCTGCAAGATACAGCAATGGCCTACTATACTGTACAACTATATACTGTTGGTCACCAAAATGCTGCACTGTACTACTATATATACTGCCCACAACAATGCAGTGCAGATATGGATACTTGAAGTGACACGGAGCTGCAAGATACAGCAATGGCCTACTGTACTGTACAACTATATACTGTTGGTCACCAAAATGCTGCACTGTACTACTATATATACTGCTCACAACAATGCAGCACAGATATGGATACTTGAAGTGACACGGAGCTGCAAGATACAGCAATGGCCTACTGTACTGTACAACTGTATACTGTTGGTCACCAAAATGCTGCACTGTACTACTATATATACTGCTCACAACAATGCAGCACAGATATGGATACTTGAAGTGACACGGAGCTGCAAGATACAGCAATGGCCTACTGTACTGTACAACTATATACTGTTGGTCACCAAAATGCTGCACTGTACTACTATATACTGCTCACAACAATACAGCACAGATATGGATACTTGAAGTGACACGGAGCTGCAAGATACAGCAATGGCCTACTGTACTGTACAACTATATACTGTTGGTCACCAAAATGCTGCACTGTACTACTATATATACTGCTCACAACAATGCAGCACAGATATGGATACTTGAAGTGACACGGAGCTGCAAGATACAGCAATGGCCTACTGTACTGTACAACTATATACTGTTGGTCACCAAAATGCTGCACTGTACTACTATATACTGCTCACAACAATGCAGCACAGATATGGATACTTGAAGTGACACGGAGCTGCAAGATACAGCAGTGGCCTACTGTACTGTACAACTATATACTGTTGGTCACCAAAATGCTGCACTGTACTATTATTATATATATATATATAGTATATACTGGTGACACAACAATGCAGAAGATATTGAGCACTGATCCGGATACTGTCTAGAACTGAGTCTGACACGGAGCTGCAAGATACAGCAATGGCCTACTGTACTGTACTAATATAATATACTGGTGGTCCCCACAATGCAGCACACTGAGCACAGATATTTGCAGCACACTGAGCACAGATATGGAGCTTTTCAGGGAGAGAACGTAGCCACGTCCTCTCCGTTCAATCTCCAATGCATGAGTGAAAATGGCGGCGACGATGGGCTCTTAATATGGAATACGAATCTCGCTAGAATCAGACAGCGGGATGATGACGTTTGGCCTGGTTCGGGTTAACCGAGCAAGGCGGAAAGATCCGAGGCTGCCCCGGACCCGTGTAAGATACGTGAAGTTCGGGGGGGGCTCGGATCTCGACGAACCGAACCCACTCATCTCTATTAATTAAATCATTTGTCCTCCATTAAAATGGTTTACAATATGGGGCATACATGTCTGCGACATGTGTATGGCATAAACCAGATGCATACAGTATGTTACTCAGGGCCAGTGCTAGGTTTCTAGGCGCCCTAGGCAAAGCTTCACTCTTCTTCATCTGCTTACCCTAAACCATGTGCTGTAATTGTGCATCCCTTATCACTCCCCCCCCCCCACCCCAACATAAAACATCAAGCATCAATGATTAATCACAAAAAAAAACAATAGTAGTATTGTTCAGGTGATGTTTCTATGTTCAAGCTTTGGAGTCAAATATGTGGTCTTATAATATAACCATTGATAGTGTAATCCACTGTGGGAGTTATGTATAAGCTATTAAATAATTAGCACTGCCTCATAAATCTGTGAGGTGGATTTGATATAATAAGCCCATCAATGGAATATACACTTCAAGTTATATAGTCAGAGATAAGTGGCCTGCTTGATATACATCTCTGTTCATGGATGTGCATAGCGAGTGTTACCATACAGATCATGTGCAGCAGAGAAGTTACACATTTATGTATAACTATAAGTAGGGCCGGATTGCAGCCGAACTACTACAGCTCTGGCGTGATTGGAGAGGTGGCCACTGTGTGTCGGAGATGCAGCATCGGGAGGGGGGGCATCCACTGTGGGCCAGGGAGCGTGTATTGCATCGACTACTTCTGGGGGGGAAGGGAGGAACCCGCGTCCGTTCTTCACAGGGGAGGAGCCATGGGCCTTACAGTTGACGGGGTGCAGGGGGAGCTGTGGGCCCTGGAAACATATTGGGCCCCATAGCAGCTGCACCCTCTGCATCCTTGGTAGTTATGCCACTAGCTGAAGTGCTTGGTTTGTTTGGGCCCCCAAAAGCCAATTGTCTGATCACTAATGATGAGGTTGATTATAAGGATGTTGGAGATGAAGATTGCATGGGCTGGTACAAACTGCTGGTAGCAGATACTGGACTGCTTTTCATTATTTTACAAATTATTATAATTTTGTAAAATACATTTCATGAACTCACTGCAAATGACATGACACGGAGAAGGTGCCTAGATGGTTAACGTCTCTACCTCTACTAACTTTGGCCTCACAAATGGAGTAGATGCCTTCACAAATGTTGTCAAGGTTAGGGTAAAAATAATCCCACACCCAAGAGGTGGCTTTTTTGGTCTTATGCAGAAGAATCACAATGGCATTCTTTTTATTACATTCCAGAACTGCTGGCACTGGTGGTTGACTTACACAAACAACATCATCAACATCCGCATCCTCAGTAACATCAGATAGTACACAAACATCCCCCTCATCCTGTTCCACTTTCACAGTAGTGTCCTCAATTACTATAATGTCATCATCATCACCACCATATTTTCTTGTACTGCTTATCCCCACATTTGTAGGTACTGCATAAATGGTGGAAGGAGGTGAAGGAGTCTTCTCTATAAGTACAGTGTGAGAAATGTCAGACTCACACATCCCCCCTAGTCTATCCACAGGGATTTGTGAACACACAGTTTGTTCTTCAGCCTTAAGGCCCATACACACGGTGAGATTCAGGCTATGCCCGATTCTCACTATGCGACAGAGGCTAGGTCGGCATCGCAAGCACATAATGACTGTGCTTGCGATACTATGTGCGATTTTGGCTAAGTGTCAATTTTGACTATCTCTACTATAGAGATAGGCAAAACTGACTAGCCTGCACAGTCTATCTAGGCTTGCGATGCCGATCGCGCGGGACCGCGCATCGGCATCGAATCGGGATTGCAAGGTGACTTTCACCTTGCGATCTGCACTAAATTTTCTTACGATTTTGACTATATAGTCAAAATCGTAAGAAAATATCTCCCGTGTGTACACACCAATAGTCAGTATCGCAAGCACAGCCATTATGTGCTTGCGATGCCGACCTAGCCCCTGTCGCATAGTGAGAATCAAGCTTAGCTCGAATCTCACCGTGTGTATGCACCTTTACACCTTGAGATATGCACTTTCATAAGATTTTGACAATACAGTCAAAATCTTACAGATTTATCTCACCGTGTGTACACACTTTTGGTGTTCTGTTTTTTTTGGGCACTGATTTGTCAGACTTTAATGTAACACCTCTATCCCCTTTTTAACATTTTGAAAGATTTTGATTTTAGATGCCCTTTTCTAAACTTTCTGCCTCCTACAGTAGATGATTTTTAGTAGATGTTGTAATAATAACATGACTGGCTTATATTTATTAATGCAGTGGGGCATGGTACCTACTGGGCTTTATTAAGCACACACATGTTGTACAAAAAAATGAAGCATTTTTTTTTACATTTATTTATTTTTATTACTATTATTTATTTATTTATTTTGGGGGGGTTTACACACTGCTGTGAACTACTGTGCTTATATTATTAATGCAGTGGCACGGCCTGGCCCTATACACACACAAGTGATAAAAATCAAAACCCAAAAAATTTTTTTGTTTTTTTAACAAATAAAAACTTCACACTGCGACTCTCAGCACTTTACAGACTTCAAAAACAATGCACATAGGCCCTCATTCTGAGTTGATCGATCACTAGCTGTTTTTAGCAGCTGTGCAAATGCATAGTCGCCGCCCATGGGGGAGTGTATTTTTGCTTTGCAAGTGTGCGGACGCCTGCGCTGCCGAGCTGTGCAAAAACATTTTGTGTAGTTTCACAGTAGGTCTGAACTTACTCAGCCCTTGCGATCATTCAGTCTTTTTGGTGCCGGAATTGACGTCCCACACCCGCCCTCCAAACGCCCGGACATGCCAGCGTTTTCCCTACTGTGACACACCCGGCCCGAGTGTGAGTGCGATTACCTTATCGGTGCAGGGAAACCCCAGTTCTTGTTATCCGGCAGTTCAGAGACACCTGCTGGGAACTCAAGGAGCTAGTAACAATAGGGCTATGCAATCAGGGTATTTTATTATTCCACAATTGTTACAATCTGCATGGGTACTACGTCACTGGGGCGAGAACACCTGAATTTCTCTATGCTGTCAGACACCTGGTTAATAAACAGGTCACCTCAATAATGATTCTGCACTTGTAACAAACACAACGAGTACAGTGGTCTCATCAACAGTAAGTGAGTGACTTTATCTATAGCTTATATAACATCACAACAGTGCTATTAATACTAGTATGTCCCAATCACTATTTTAGGCTAGCAATGGTATACCTTTTATTACTAACACTTGCAAGTGTGTGGTAAACCAAACCTGACCTGTGCACAGGGATTTAAGTCTATTTCTGTAAATAGGGTTTAAACCCACAGTCACTGTCCCATTCACCGTTGCTGGGGAGCAGAATCTGCCTTTGGGCAGGTAATCCAGTGTTAATATGAGATATGGAAGGAGAGAAGGGGAGACATAAGTCTTTGTAATAGCCCTGGCTCAGTTCTGTGGTGACAATGCTGATGCCCAGTGTCCCTGGCTCAGTTCTGTGGTGACAGTTCTAATGCCCAGTACCTTCTGCAGTTGCCAGCTCCAGCTGGATGTCGCGATCCCTGACACACAATATCCCTTGGTCACTGTAGTCTCGCCCGCTCTGCAGCTGCCTGTGCGTAGTAGTCCTCGGTGGAAGCGATCGCTGCCTGGCTGTCTCTAAACCTGGGTCACGCTAGTGTGGGCGCTATGCATTGCCGCACTCAGCTCTGACCCCTTGTCCTGCTCTGGGAACACCGCCTCTGCGTCACTCCTGCTCCTCGTCACCTGTGTCCACACACTGGCCCTCCTGCACGCTCTTCACACTGCAGCTCCTATTTCCTCCTCTGCACACATGTAATGTTGCAACTCCCCAGCTCACTCCTCACACAGGTCACAGGGTTATCAAAATAGCGGGCTTTTCCTTTCCTGCTCCAGAGCTGAGTCTGCCTTCCCTGGGTCCTAGTGCCCCTCTTGTTCCATTAACCCTGTGTTGTCAGAATCTTGAATAGTCTGAGGGAATCTCTGATATCTCTAGGGCAATCTTGCAGGGATCCCTGCTGGGACAGGGATTCCACATTTTACCCCACTTGAAACATGCGTGTCCCTACGCATGTGATCCTTTCGGAAAGTCTCTCCCGGAACAAGTCTTTGCGAAAACTAACTACACATCTGTGAAATATCTTTTGACATCAGGATGTTGCGAACGAACACATACTATTGGACAAGGTAAATAGTATAAACAGTGAACATATCAACATAACGTATGCAATATATACAAAAGAAAAGGCAACCTATCTAGAAACAGGAGGTCTAACGGGCCGAAATCCCTTTGCATCTCCTTTCTGACCGTCTACATGCCTGCTGCACTAGTAAGGTGAAATCGGCACCGCTCATCGTGGCATACTCTTCGTCTGGCTGGTGCCATTCTGGATAAAGCCATTTCACGTCCTTTGTAGCTTCACTCAAGGACTTTACAGGATCTAAAGGTTCAGACATCGACATAACTGACTCTGATCCATCCAGTTGAGGAGGGACTCTCAAACTTCCTGCTGTAACAATGTGGAGGAGGAAAAGGACACCTGTGCAACTTCCTGGGTGTCTTTTTTCTGATCAACTGCACTTGAACTTGCCTGATTGCAGTAGGTGCTGTCCACTGTAGGTTCACACTGAGGCGATAGCTCCTGAGAAAGTGGTGGTCTGACGATTTCTTGCCGGTGCTGTCGCCACGTATATCCACTCAGTTCCTCTAACTCTGCTGTTCTTTTCAACAACTCATCCAACATTCGGGTATCAGAATACAGATGATCGCATCCATCAGACCTCTGATTTGCGCTTTCGGTCACATCTTCCCTTTCCTTGGGGTTTATTCTGATTTCACAGTATTGGCTATTTTCCTGGTAGTGCTGCGGCAAGCCTCTTCGTTGTTGCCTGCGCCAATAATGCCTGTGACCTGCTGCATGTCGGCTGCCCTTAACTGGAGCACCACTAGGACCAGTGACATTTGCTGCCTGTAGACCTCTTGCTCCTTTGATAACATCAAATTCCACGGTCTCCCCATCCTCCAAGCTTCAATAGGATTTTCTGGGGTTGTCTTTCTTGATGGCTGTATAGTGAACAAACACATCTTCCTTGGTGTCATCATGGTTGATGAATCCATATCCACAGCGCACATGAAACCAGACGACCTTCCCATAAATTTTCCTTGCGCAAACTGGAATGTCAGTGTTTACTCGGGGGGTTAACCCGTTTGCCTTTGTATGGCATTGTCTACCACAGTAGGGTCACCATTCTTCAGTGCTTGACCTTACTCTTGTCTTCCCCGAGGCTCGGTCTCCATCCTCAGGGCATTGGAGTTTAAAGGCTCAGAGCGGTAACAATCTCTCTCGACATGACCGGCCTCTTGGCACTGCTGACAACTGGTCAGTGGGTCGCCTGCCGAAGTCTCTTGGGGGGTACCATCGGTTCCCAGTTGGTCTACGCCGTTCTGCCCTCCATCCATACTCCCCGGTGTTGTACGTTGGTTGCCTTGCCATCTGACGCATCTCTCTTTGCATGTCCGCCATCCCGACTGTTAGTTCCTCCTTTGTTCCCGCCACATTTGTAATTGGTCGCCGGAGGGGTTCTGCCCACCTTGCATCACAGCCTCCTTGTTCCTCTTCGTCCTATCAGGACTGATAGCCGCGGCTTTGTGTGGGTTTTGATGTTCGCGGAAACCCAGTAATTCTGGGTATTCATCTTCGCGTTCTATTTGCGTACCGACTACTGCGATAGCGGCTTCTTTGAAGTCTGGGAATGATTTTCCCATCATCTGCCTGTGCAATAATCTCAGTTGTGCTCGCACGCTCTCTCTCGATGCCCCTTCTATCAATTGGACCGTCAACGCTTCGTCAGAGTTTTTTGCTTCTTCTGGGTCAATGGCCTGGATTGCACTCGGGGTCTCTTGTAAACTGAGAGCATAATCTCGCAGCATCTCTCCTGACTGTTGCTTTCTTGCATAAAGCTTCATTTTTAATTCTGGGAGGGACTTTGTTTCAAAGGTGGTAGATAGTCCTTTCAATATTTGTTCCACATCCTTCTTATTGTCTGGGGGCCATGATATCACTTCGCGGAGTGTAACAAATTGATGTTATAATAGTGCGCTGTTGACAGACAGTATTTTTGCAGCAGAAAAACACACAAAGAGTAATCACCCAATACTCCAAGGAAACAGACAAAAAAGAAAGGAGTGTGTTCAATATCCGCGCACAACTGTTTGAAACATGAATACCCTTCACCTTAATACAAACAGAGTCACAAATAAATGCAGTATACTGAGCTTTAAATGTCCGACTCCTTTTGCCAAGTTGTTCACAAAGGTGAATTTTGGAAATTCATTCAATTCCAAGTATTAGCGGTTCTGCAAAAATGTGTTCCAAACCAGTGCTTGATAACAGCGGAATGGGAGACACAAGAAATAAAAACAATAATAGTGCAGTAGTAAAAACAAAGCTGATGTTTTAATAACAAGTTGCACTTACAGAAAAATAGAATTAAAATCACATGTAAAGGACCCAGTGGCACACAGGAACACAGCACAGCAGCTCACGGACATCCACAGATGGTCTCCAAAGGGTAACGACGGCCTCAAGACCGGAATTTGAAGTCGTCAGTCCTCGAGATAACATGCAGCGTCCTCGGGTGTCCACAAGAGTAGATAGTCCACAGCCACACTTAACGCGTTTCGGATCACATAGGATCCTTCATCAGAAGTGTGGTGAAAGTCCAGAAACAGTCCTTTTAAAGATCTCCTAACTACATAATCTAAAACACATGTGCAAATCAATCACAACTACTTCCTTCCGGCGGATATTACATCGACCGGAAGTTGTACGTGCGTTCCAGCGTGGATTTGCATGATAAAATTACCATAAATGAGGAAAAACTCCTTCATCCTTATATTTACAGCTGACATTAATAAAGGACAGCTAATCGACACTGGTACGCAATAAACAACCAATCCAAATTGATGAAAAAACAGAGAGATACAAAAAAAGAATTTCTAAAGGTCCGGGCGGATGTGACGCAAACCGGAAATCCTGTGTGCGTTCCAGCGCCGGTCTGCGTGTCATCGACCTTTTCCTTAACAATCTTTATAACTCTCCTTGATTTTAAGAAGATAGCTTGCTTGGGCGATCATGCGCATTCCGGCGCTGGCTCACGCTTCACAATAACATTCAATCAGTTGCAAAGTAATCTGAAAGGCAATGAAAAAGAGATGTAGAAATATTTCATCACCTTTAATTCATAACATTAATAGATCTAAAAAATGGAAAGGGGGATATGATCCCAACACCAAGACAAAAGGAAAGAGAGAATAATCACTTCGCGGAGGGCAGACCCCGTTAGCTGACCTATCAGGATCATCACTTTCTGCTGTTCCTGTAATGAGTATAACCAGAACATCGACTTCAGTTTATTTTTGAATTCGACGAATGTGGTTCCTTGCGGCATGTTAGTATCTCCGCTGTAGGTATGAAGCCACGGCGCCCCAAAGTAGTATGGAAACATGATCGGCATGGCTGCTGCCATAGCAGGAGGCTCTTGTTGTTCTCCCCTCTGTTCTATTGGTACTACACCTATTGGTGCTCCATCCCCAGCCTGTAGTTGTTCCATTCCTGTTTTCCTGGGTTACTTCTTTGAACTGGGCTCCGGATCCTGTTTGTGACGCCAAAAGACATGTGACACACCCGGCCCGAGTGTGAGTGCGATTACCTTATCGGTGCGGGTAAACCCCAGTTCTTGTTATCCGGCAGTTCAGAGACACTTGCTGGGGACTCAAGGAGCAAGTAACAACAGGGCTATGCAATCAGGGTCTTTTATTATTCCACAGTTGTTATAATCTGCATGGGTACTACGTCACTGAGGCCAGAACCCCTGAATTTCTCTATGCTGTCAGACACCTGGTTAATAAACAGGTCACCTCAATAATGATTCTGCACTTGTAACAAACACAACACGTTCAGTACAGTGGTCTCATCAACAGTAAGTGAGTGACTTTATCTATAGCTTATATAACATCACAACAGTGCTATTAATACTAGTATGTCCCAATCACTATTTTAGGCTAGCAATGGTATACCTTTTATTACTAATACTTGCAAGTGTGTGGTAAACCAAACCTGACCTGTGCACAGGGATTTAAGTCTATTTCTGTAAATAGGGTTTACACCCACAGTCACTGTCCCATTCACCGTTGCTGGGGAGCAGAATCTGCCTTTGGGCAGGTAACCCAGTGTTAATATGAGATATGGAAGGAGATAAGGGGAGACAGGGGTCTTTGTAATAGACCTGGCTCAGTTCTGTGGTGACAATGCTGATGCCCAGTGTCCCTGGCTCAGTTCTGTGGTGACAGTGCTAATGCCCAGTACCTTCCGCAATTGCCAGCTCCAGCTGGATGTCGCGATCCCTGACACACAGTATCCCTTGGTCACTGTAGTCTCGCCCGCTCGGCAGCTACATGTGCGTAGTAGGCCTCTGTGGAAGCGATCGCTGCCTGGCTGTCTCTAAACCTGGGTCACGCTAGTGTGGGTGCTATGCGTTGCTGCACTCAGCTCTGACCCCTTGTCCCGCTCTGGGAACACCGCCTCTGCGTCACTCCTGCTCCTCGTCACCTGTGTCCACACACTGGCCCTCCTGCACGCTCTTCACACTGCAGCTCCTATTTCCTCCTCTGCACACATGTAATGTTGCAATGCCCCAGCTCACTCCTCACACAGGTCACAGGGTTATCAAAATAGCGGGCTTTTCCTTTCCTGCTTCAGAGCTGAGTCTGCCTTCCCTGGGTGCTAGTGCCCCTCTTGTTCCATTAACCCTGTGTTGTCAGAATCTTGAACAGTCTGAGCGAATCTCTGATATCTCTAGGGCAATCTTGCAGGGATCCCTGCTGGGACAGGGATACCACACTACCACTCCCAGAAAATGGTCAGTTGACACCCATAAACACCCTCTTTCTGTCTATCTTCTTGCGATTGGCTGTGCGTTTGGATTCTTCGTTAAATCCATAGCTCAGCAACGATCCGTATTGTACCTGTACAACGCGCGTGTGCATTGTGGTGCATACGCATGTGCAGTAGAGACCTGATTGCAGTGCAGCGAAAATTGGCATATTGCGATCAACTCGGAAAGACCCCCATAATCCAGAAGATTTAAGTAATATAGCAATAGGCATGCCACATAGACATAAAAACAAAACAAAACCCAGAGCACCCAGTAATCATAATGCAGGGTTGGTGTAGGCATTTTGTGTAATAATAACTTCCATGGGTTGTGTATTCCACCCTCAGAAGGTACCAGGGGAGGCAGCCATCTTGACCGCACAGTGTAGGATTACCTTGGGATGAATAGCCCACTCCTAGAAGAGATGGCACAAAATGGGGTATTTGCAGCATCCTAACGCTCAAAGTAGGGCCCCAACAAAACCGTCAGGTCCATCTATTTTTCATCCCATTCACAAATGTACCAGATGAGGCAGCCATGCTGGGAGCACTACAAAGGTTACACTATGGGAGGTGAGCCATACAAGGGCCCAAGCATATATGGGAGAACAAACACGTGTGTAGTATTATTATATACCCTGTATGGAAAGATCCATGTGAAGTACATCCTGCCCATCCGAGGCAACCATCTGGAGGTTGCTGCTGGCAGGGTGTGCTAGTAGTGTAGGTACACACTACAGGAATAATACACAGTGGGGTGGAAGTATGCGAAAAATGATGCCAAACAGTGATCCTGAGCTGCAGTGATTGTTTCATTAAAGATTCTAGAGTAGACCAAATCCAGGTTCAAACTCTGGTTCTAATTGCATCCTTGAAATAACATTCTTTAAGTGCAGCCTTCACAAATACAGACCAAGCCCTGACTGCAGGCTTTAACAATAATTCTCCTAAATACTACACACTACTGTATTTCAGTTAGCACAGTGGGTGGTCTGTTCATCAGTATGCAAAGCAGTCTAATTAACAGAGGGGGTGTTGCACTGCAGACATGATCACAATTGCAGGCAGACAAACTTTATTTACATGTGAAAAATGTAGCCATAGAAAGATTGAAAACTCAGATATATAAATGAGAAGATGGTTTTTCCTGTGAAAAGAAAAGAGATGAGATCTTAATTTGGTTCTATATGCATCCTTGAAATGACTTCCTTATAATGCAGCCTTCCCAAATGCAGGCCTTCACAGGTGTAGGCTATAATGCCCTGACAGTCTAGTAGATGTGCTTGCTGTCCAGAGTCCTGTGTGAAATGGCGCCCGAATCACAATGGGAGAGACTTATATTGAATCCAAAATACGCAAGATCAGATGCCAGGAAGATTAAGTTTTGGCTCATTTTGGAATCCGAGCCTGGCGGGAAAACTTTAGTTACAGCTCAGATTCCCAGAAGTTCGGGTTAGCTCAGTTCTCTGAGACCGCTCATCTCTAACTTTAACATACCTTTATTAGTTTACACCTTTCAAAAGGTATATAGAAAAAGTTGCAATTTTTGTTTTGTTTGTTACAGCATCACGCAAAAACTACTGGATGAATTTGTATGGTGTGTTTACTATTGGATAACTTAGTGACCTAGAAAGAAACTGAGATACTATATGTACAATCTAGAGGTGATATCAGGGAGATGAGCAATAAAGGAAAAAACAGAAGCCTGACACTCGGCTCATGCAGTGTGCCGTCTCCACAAGTCCAAAATGACTATATGTATTAAAAATATACATTTTTTAGGAGAAATATACTTCTAAGGACTGTTTATGAACTATGTATACAAGAAAAAAAAACTTGAAAGACATCCATGCGAGTGAAGCTGCAGGAAAACACTATATACATTTTTTACACGGAAGTATTTTAATTTAGAGATGTGGGCAGACCCCCATATCATTATTTTGGTTTTGGCTCTAAATCGTCGTCGTGTTTTGGTTTTGCCAAAACTCTCAAATGTTTTAGATCAAAGTTTCTTTAAAATTGATGAAAACAGCTAAAATCATGTAATTTGGACCTGTGTTTGATCCTATGGTATTATTAACATCAATAACATTAATTTCAGTCATTTCTAGTGTGAAAGGGCACTCAAAATCATAAGGCTGGGACTTACTGTACTACCATTCTAAACACGCAAGATTCGTTTTTTAGATCAGAACTTGGCTAGGTGACCAGAGCCTGGACCTGGTTTGACTTGAAACACCGAAGTTCAGCAAAAGCGAACCACTCATCATTATTTGCATAATTTGATATTTAAAAATGCAACAATTTTATTGACATTTTTGTGAAAAATATTAGCCAGTTGATTGGTTAAAGAGGAGATATAACATACCTTTGAGAGGGATAAAGTGGAGAAGCTGCCCATAGCAACCAATTAGCATCTATAAATAATTTATATAGCACAGTCTAAAATCACAGTTAGAAGCTGGTTCTATGGGAATTTATCTCTTTTGAGAGTTTGATACATCTTCCCCAATATGTCAAAATGAATGTTTACTTTTATAAGTGCTCACAGCACGCTGCCATATATCTCTTAAAGTCTATCTAACACCAGAAGTCATTGATGTTTTTTTTTTTTAAATAGCATTTATTTCTTCCTCAAGTGTGATGCACTTGGTCCAGTGAATTTCCAATTTTTTAATACTGTCAGAAAAGTAGGATGTCTCAAAGCCTGCAAAATACTCATTGACGGCAGCAATGACTTCCTCATTTAATGAGAATTTCTTCCCACTGAGCCAGATTTTCAAATTTGGAAACAGGAAGAAGTCGCACGGGGCCAGATAATAGGGTAGATGGGGAATCAATTCAAAGCTCGTGTAATTTTTTTTCCATTGAGATGGCCGACTTGTGGGACAGTGCGTTATCTTGGTGGAAGAGCACTTTTTTGCGTACTTATCTTGCCCGTTTATTTTTCAGCTCTTCTTTCAAATGGTCAAGTAATGTTGCATAGTGCTCTCCTGTTACTGTCTTACCCTTTTGCAAGTAGTCACTAAGGATAGTTCCAAAAAAACAGTAACCATCACCTTTTCAGCTAACAAAACAGTTTTCGCCTTCTTCGGCGCACTTTTTCCATACATTGTCCTCTGTTTTGACTGCTTATTCAACTCTGGAGTGCAGTGGTGGATCCAAATTTCATCCGTAGTCATGAATTAATGACAAAAATCCTGCATACTGCGCTTAAACATCTCCAAACACTGAAATGTCCATTTGCATGCGTTTTTACACACAGCATTCTCATGTGCAAATGTTCATACAGAATGTTTTGCACTTATTCTGTAGAGATGCCTATGGCTTCAGCAATCTCACGCACCATCACTCAGTGATCTTCCATAATGATACCATATCCGATGTGGTGATCTCTATGAGGGGCCGTTCAAGTCAAAATTACAGCTTTCTGGATATAACGTATAGCTAATTTTTGCTTTATGGATATGATGTATGACGAGATGGATATGCTGTATGCTGAGATGGATATGATGTATGCTGAGATGGATATGACGTGTACTGAGATGGATATGACATATGCCTAGATGGATATGATGTGTGCTGAGATGGATATGACGTATGCCGAGATGGATATGACATATGCCGAGATGGATATGACATATGCCGAGATGGATATGACATGTGCTGAAATGGATATGATGTATGCTGAGATGGATATGACGTATGCCGAGATGGATATGACATATGCCGAGATGGATATGACATATGCCGAGATGGATATGACATATGCTAAGATGGATATGACGTATGCTGAGATGGATATGGGATATGACATATGGTGAGATGGATATGACATATGGTGAGATGAATATGATGTATTGTGAGATGGATATGACATATGGTGAGATGGATATGACATATAGTGAGATGGATATGACATATAGTGAGATGGCTATGACATATGGTGAGATGGATATGACATATGGTGAGATGGATATGACATATGGTGAGATGGATATGACATATGCTGAGATGGATATGACATATGCTGAGATGGATATGACATATAGTGAGATGGATATGACATATGGTGAGATGGATATGACATATAGTGAGATGGCTATGGATTATGCTGAGATGGATATAACATATAGTGAGATGGCTATGACATATGGTGAGATGGATATGACATATAGTGAGATGGATATGACATATGGTGAGATGGATATGACATATGGTGAGATGGATATGACATATGGTGAGATGGCTATGGATTATGCTGAGATGGATATGACATATGGTGAGATGGATATGACATATGGTGAGATGGCTATGGATTATGCTGAGATGGATATGACATATGGTGAGATGGATATGACATATGGTGAGATGGCTATGGATTATGGTGAGATGGATATGACATATGATGAGATGGCTATGGATTATGCTGAGATGGATATGACATATGGTGAGATGGCTATGACATATGGTGAGATGGATATGACATATAGTGAGATGGCTATGACATATGGTGAGATGGATATGACATATGGTGAGATGGATATGACATATGGTGAGATGGATATGACATATGGTGAGATGGATATGACATATGGTGAGATGGCTATGGATTATGCTGAGATGGATATAACATATAGTGAGATGGCTATGACATATGGTGAGATGGATATGACATATAGTGAGATGGATATGACATATGGTGAGATGGATATGACATATGGTGAGATGGATATGACATATGGTGAGATGGCTATGGATTATGCTGAGATGGATATGACATATGGTGAGATGGATATGACATATGGTGAGATGGCTATGGATTATGCTGAGATGGATATGACATATGGTGAGATGGATATGACATATGGTGAGATGGCTATGGATTATGGTGAGATGGATATGACATATGATGAGATGGCTATGGATTATGCTGAGATGGATATGACATATGGTGAGATGGATATGACATATAGTGAGATGGCTATGACATATGGTGAGATGGATATGACATATAGTGAGATGGCTATGACATATGGTGAGATGGATATGACATATGGTGAGATGGATATGACATATGGTGAGATGGATATGACATATGGTGAGATGGCTATGGATTATGCTGAGATGGATATAACATATAGTGAGATGGCTATGACATATGGTGAGATGGATATAACATATAGTGAGATGGATATGACATATGGTGAGATGGATATAACATATAGTGAGATGGCTATGACATATGGTGAGATGGCTATGGATTATGCTGAGATGGATATAACATATAGTGAGATGGCTATGACATATAGTGAGATGGATATGACATATAGTGAGATGGATATGACATATGGTGAGATGGATATAACATATAGTGAGATGGCTATGACATATGGTGAGATGGATATGACATATAGTGAGATGGCTATGACATATGGTGAGATGGATATGACATATGGTTAGATGGCTATGGATTATGCTGAGATGGATATGACATATGGTGAGATGGGGATATGACATACACTGAGATGGCTATGGAGTATGGTGAGATGGGGATATGACATACACTGAGATGGCTATGGACTATGGTGAGATGTGGGGATATGACATACACTGAGAAAAGCACATGATGCAGCCAGCCAATTACAGCTCTCCTATATAAGCAGTGGTGCTGGCTGGGAGGAGGATCAGTATAATGTGGAAGAGCTGAGAAGTGGAGCTCTCCCCAGGTGCCATTGTCAGCAGCAGAGCAGTGATACTGAGGCACAATGCAGAGCAGCTCATCTCCTGCCTCAGGCTGCCTGTCCCCTTTCTAGGTACTGTACTATTGGGATGGGTGCAGGGGGGAATATCTGGTCACAGACACTGCCTGGGGGGAGAAGGTTGTGAGTCAGTGCTCAGCTCACACAGGCAGGACGTGTGTTTACTTTCACTTTCTGTGACAGTAGTAAAGAGATGAAGATTCAGACCCCATTGAGCTACAAGACCCTGACCCAGTGCAGCAGCCTCACAGGATAAAGCAAGGTTAGATAGGGGAAGGTGGCTAATGACACTGCTTATAGGGGGAGACCTATGGAAAGTGGGGGCATAGGGGGATATGACACTGTTATTGGGCTGTGGGAGCTGATTACACTGCTATTATGGGGGAGGGCAGAGACACATGGAAAGTGATATTGGGAAAGGGGGAGATACATGGGGAGTGGGGCCCCTAGGGGCTAATAGCACTGGTATGGGGAGGAGGGGGCATACACATGTGCACGGGGGGGGGGGTGCCTTGTGTGCACAGGCACATCCTAATGTCAGGCACCCCCCTCATGCCTGGTCAGAAACTGCGCAGAAAGTTGAACCACCCCGCATCAGCACTAGCTGACCAATCCCGCATAATACACACTACACAGTCACACTGGGGGTCATTCCGAGTTGATCGCAGCCAGCAACTTTTAGTCCACGCCTATGGGGGAGTGTATTTTAGCTTAGCAGGAATGCAATCACTTGTGCAGCCCTGCTAAGCTAACATTTTTTAAAGCAGAACATGACCAGCCCTGGACATACTTACCCTGTGCGACGATATCAGCGATGCTGGAGCCGGCTATGACGTCAGACATCCGCCCTCCGTTCTCCTGGACACGCCTGCGTTTTCTTCTCCACTCCCCGAAAACGACAGGCAACGGTCTGGTGATGCCCAGGAACGCCTTCTCTCTGTCAATTTTCTTGCGGTTGTCTCTGCGACCGCTTTCTTCGTACTCCGCGACGTAACCCGGCGGCCCCTGTCACCGGCAACGCCGCGTGTGCGCAGTGCGGCCGCCGCACATGCACATCCTGGACTCGTTCGCACCGCAGCGACAAACCGCTGCGTGCGAAACGAGTTGGAATGACCCTCATTGTGCAGGTGCCGTTTCAGCCCGGCTCCCATTCTGACACCGACACTGTGAGTGATTCCTAACCTACCACCAGAGGTGGATATAGACCTCATGGGGCCCTAAGCAGGATACCAATTTGGGCCCCCCTCCCTCAAACAATCCATAGCATATTTTCGTTCCTGATACAGTATATGCCTCTTAAATTATTTGTTGTTTTTCCTCTATGTATTCTATGGGTGGTATTCATGTGACCGGCGATCAGGAGACCGATGGTTACATGACCACCCCTCACTATCCCGATGGTCGGCATGCCGACCAACAGGGACTATTTCCACTTGTGGGTGTCCACGACACCCATAGAGTGGGAATAAGACTAATGGCGACCGCAGATCACCACTGAGCCTGCAGCATGGCGAGCACAGCGCGTGGCGAGCCCACAAAGGGCTTGCTGTACTTACCCCCCCCCCCACCGGGATCCCTGCGTCGGTATGATGACCGCCGGTCAGCCATACCACACCTGTATTCTATGACAGTATATTACTTTCCCCCTTCACTGATTGCACCACATCCACTCACTGACTACATTTCATAATAGCCATTATTACCCTCTTCAGTCAGTGTGACTGTATTGATTATATATCAGTGACCCCACTGATTGTAGCAGGCAGGTCCCAATCACCTATACACATAGGGGGTTATTCTGCAATCCTTTCTATCACATGTTGGGGGCCGACTAGCGCAGGGCAAGGCCTCCCAGCATGCTAACTGGCAGACAGCGATCGCAAAGGTTGTGCATCATCAGATCGTTTTCTCAGTACAGTGACCGGGAACTCCAATTAGTGTACTGTGTCCCCTCACATTTTCGGGCAAGGTGCCTCGCTCTGCTACCGCTGCGCTCGGCACAGGTTACTATTCCCAATCGTAGTCCACGTGGATTCTTAAGTTTGAAAAAGTTCAAAAAAATAATAATTGAAAAACCCATGTTGACCTTTTGACCTGTCGACCTATAGTGGTTGACCTAAACATTGTCGACCTTCAGACCAGATCCCATTGCAAAATAATTGTGATCGCATCACTGAAGCAATAATGAATGAGGACACCTGGCATCCGCAGGTAGACTGCGTATGCAGAAGGTCAGCCGCCATTTTCTTAATCAGACTGGCTGCATGTGACATCACGCAGCTCCCCCGAAAAGAGTCCAGCCACATCTGCATTGGACAGACCACTCTCCCACAACAGCGAAACGCCAGCCCCTTCCCACCCACCGCTATCACTCAAACTGTGATCGCACTGTGACTGCTTGCGATTTTCTCCAAACTACGATCCTACCTGAATATCCACCATAGTACTTATAATAGAGTATAATAGCATATTGATATATAATCAGACAGTGTACCCCCTCCCCCCCACCCTGACTGTAGCAGGCGGATGTTATACACTGTACAGCCTAACCCCCTCCCCCACCCCATCCCGTCTGGTTGGAATTTGAAGTAGGCGGATGTTATACACTGGAAGAGCTCATGTTTTTCTCTGCGCCTCCTCTCTCCTCGTCTGACGTAATAAACACGTGTGTTGTGATGGGTCACACGCACAATACTGCAGTACTGGAGACACAGGCATGCATTGGATCTGGCACCCATCACTGGCAGCCTGGATTTATTCAGCCAGCCCAATGCTCTGACAATTTCTGCAGAGGTTGCAGTCCACCGGAAATGCCTTCCATAAAGCCTTATCAGCATGTCCCCCTGGGAACCACAGGGCCCTAAGCAGCTGCCTTGGTTGCCTTGTGTAAAATCCATCTCTGCCTGCCGCTGCCCACCAGAACCAATGGAGCTTACCCCCATATATCAGGAAAGGAGGTATTCATGTGACCGGCGGTCACTTAACCTCCCCCTTACATCCTGTCCCCTCACAATCCCGACAGTCGGCATGCCGCCCAACAGAGACTTATCCCACTCGTGGGTATCCACGACACCCATAGAGTGGAATAGAACCCTTGGCGACCGAAGCGAGCACACAAGGGGCTTGCTGCACTCACCCCACTCTGTCGGGATTCTGCTGCCGGTATCCCGGCGTTCGTATGCTGACCGCCGGTCAAGCATACTACACCCACCAGGAGAAGGTTCTGTGTGTGAGCTGCACTGGCTGATAGGGGGAGATCTGTCTGAGGGGAATGGGGCATTTTCTGTATCAGGTGGGAGGGATGATGATCTGTCTGTGGGGAGGGGGCTCTTTTATGCTAAGGGGAGATAATGATGTGTCTGAGGGGAAGGGGGGGACCCACTGTACTAGGGGGAAGTGATCTGTCTGAGGGAGCGAGGTACAAGTGTGAGAGATGGAAGGTGGGAGTGAGGTACAGGTGTGAGAGTTGGAAGGTGGGAGTGAGGTGCAGGTGTGAGAGGTGGGAGTGAGGTGCAGGTGTGAGAGGTGGGAGTGAGGTGCAGGTGTGAGAGATGGAAGGTGGGAGTGAGGTGCAGGTGTGAGAGATGGAAGGTGGGAGTGAGGTGCAGGTGTGAGAGATGGAAGGTGGGAGTGAGGTGCAGGTGTAAGAGATGGAAGGTGGGAGTGAGGTGCAGGTGTGAGAGATGGAAGGTGGGAGTGAGGTGCAGGTGTGAGAGATGGAAGGTGGGAGTGAGGTGCAGGTGTGAGAGATGGAAGGTGGGAGTGAGGTGCAGGTGTAAGAGATGGAAGGTGGGAGTGAGGTGCAGGTGTGAGAGATGGAAGGTGGGAGTGAGGTGCAGGTGTGAGAGATGGAAGGTGGGAGTGAGGTGCAGGTGTGAGAGATGGAAGGTGGGAGTGAGGTGCAGGTGTGAGAGATGGAAGGTGGGAGTGAGGTGCAGGTGTGAGAGATGGAAGGTGGGAGTGAGGTGCAGGTGTGAGAGATGGAAGGTGGGAGTGAGGTGCAGGTGTGAGAGATGGAAGGTGGGAGTGAGGTGCAGGTGTGAGAGATGGAAGGTGGGAGTGAGGTGCAGGTGGGAAGGAAGGTGTTTGTGTTGACATACAATGCCAGGTGGGGGGGGTAAGTGTAAGGTGACATACACTGACCATGGGGAAGGAGTGTATGCTGCTGAAATATAATTCCAGAGGGGGGGGGGGGGGGGTGCACAGTGAAATACACTGACTGCAGGAAGGAGGGATGTGTTTGTGATGACCTACATGGTTCTTATCTGCCATCAAATTATATGTTTCTTTCAGGAACGTGAAGACAGATTTACGCACAAGGGGGGTCATTCCGAGTTGTTCGCTCGTTATTTTTTTTTCGCAACGGAGCAATTAGTCGCTAATGCGCATGCGCAATGTCCGCAGTGTGACTGCGCCAAGTAAATTTGCTATGCAGTTAGGAATTTTACTCACTGCATTACGAGGTTTTTTCTTAGTTCTGGTGATCGTAATATGATTGACAGGAAATGGGTGTTTCTGGGCCGTTTTATGGGAGTGTGTGAAAAAACGCTGCAGTTTCTGGGAAAAATGCGGGAGTGGCTGTAGAAACGGGGGAGTGTCTTGGTGAACGCTGGGTGTGTTTGTGACGTCAAACCTGGAACGAAACTGACTGAACTGATCGCAGTGGCAGAGTAAGTCTCGAGCTACTCAGAAACTGCTAAGAAATTTCTACTCGCAATTTTGCGAATCTTTCGTTCGCAATTTTGCTATGCTAAGATACACTCCCAGAGGGCGGCGGCTTAGCGTGTGCAATGCTGCTAAAAGCAGCTTGCGTGCGAACAACTCGGAATGAGGGCCAATGTGTGAGCCAAAGCGTTCGTGCGTGCATTATACACAGGTGCAGCATACTGGAGTTTTGCTGAGTTTTGATCAGAGATGTGTGGAAAAGGTAGGCTTTGCCATTAGGGTTACCACCTCATCCCTTTAATTCTGGACACATATTAATTACACAGGTTCTGTGGCTGATTAAAACCAGGTGAAATAGGCCGAAGTCAGCCAGCTACAGAACCTGTGTAATTAATACAGTATGATCCAGAATTAAAGGGATGAGGTGGTAACCCTATCTGCCATAGTCTTTTTACTCCAGAGTTGTGACTATAAAAATGATTAAAATAATACAAAGAAGATATTTATAATATATTCTTTGTATTTTTTATATACTTTATACAGTCAAAACTGGCATATACGTTAGTATAACAGGAAAGGCTCTTTACCCGACTGCATGGCCATAGTTTCTTTGTAATACCTACGGGGGTTAAATGATAACTTTTATCAAATAAAATTTCCAGCGTGCAGATGGTGAATTAGACACTTTGTGCGCTAATCAATTATTATTATCTCTTTCCCTGACAATGAGCCCCATTTATCAAGGGTCACATATTCAATGTTATCTGGGCGCAATATAAGTGGTGAGGATCACATTGCAGTATATGATCCTATCAGGTGAATGTATCACTCGGCACCCACAGGAACAGGGGCTCAGAAAGGAGCCCATCCCTGCAAAGTGCTGAAAGCGGAGTCCGGGCCTCTGCGCATGTGTGGTCACTGTGATCGCCATGCACCGGGTCCATTTCCAGCGGAGGGTTTCCAGGGAACCCTGTTAGAACTACATGCCCCAAAGTGTAGTCCAGCCAGGCCCAATGTCAATACATAGTGCATCCGGCCCAATATTGATTTATAAGGGGCCTCAATGTCTCTCTGTCCATGACACTCTCGCCCAATCTCTCTCTTTCCCTTACACTGTTTCCCTTTCCTTAATACTCTGGTGGTCATTCCGAGTTGTTCGCTCGCTAGCTGCTTTTAGCAGCAGTGCACACGCTAGGCCGCCGCCCTCTGGGAGTGTATCTTAGCTTAGCAGAGGTGCGACTGAAAGGTTCGCAGAACTGCTCCAAATTCTTTTCATGCAGTTTCTGAGTAGCTGCAGACCTACTCTTACCTTGCGATCACTTCAGACTATTTAGTTCCTGTTTTGACGTCACAAACACGCCCTGCGTTCGGCCAGCCACTCCCCCATTTCCCCAGGCACGCCTGTGTTTGTATCTCACACGCCTGCGTTTTTCAGCACACTCCCTGAAAACGGTCAGTTACCTCCCAGAAACGCCCCATTCCTGTCAATCACTCAGCGGTCAACAGTGCGACTGAAAAGCGTCGCTAGACCTTGTGTGAAACTGCATCGGCTTTTGTGAAAGTACGTTACACGTGCCAAGTGCGCACCATACGCAGAAGTGCTGCTTTTTTGCCTGATCACTGCGCTGCGAACGGCAGCTAGCGATCAACTCGGAATGACCACCTCTGTCTCTCCCTCTCTCTCCTTGACCCCAACTTTTTCTCGATCCCCTCTATCTCTGTTAACCTAACACTTATACCCCCTTTCTCTGACGTCCTAGTGGATGCTGGGAACTCCGTAAGGACCATGGGGAATAGCGGCTCCGCAGGAGACTGGGCACAAAAGTAAAGCTTTAGGACTACCTGGTGTGCACTGGCTCCTCCCCCTATGACCCTCCTCCAAGCCTCAGTTAGATTTTTGTGCCCGGCCGAGAAGGGTGCACACTAGGGGCTCTCCTGAGCTTCTTAGTGAAAAGTTTAGTTTTAGGTTTTTTATTTTCAGTGAGTCCTGCTGGCAACAGGCTCACTGCATCGAGGGACTAAGGGGAGAAGAAGCGAACTCGCCTGCTTGCAGCCGGATTGGGCTTCTTAGGCTACTGGACACCATTAGCTCCAGAGGGACCGAACACAGGCCCAGCCTCGGAGTCCGGTCCCAGAGCCGCGCCACCGTCCCCCTTACAGAGCCAGAAGCAAGAAGGTCCGGAAAATCGGCGGCAGAAGACATCCTGTCTTCACCAAGGTAGCGCACAGCACTGCAGCTATGCGCCATTGCTCCTCAGCACACTTCACACTTCGGTCACTGAGGGTGCAGGGCGCTAGGGGGGGGGGGCGCCCTGAGCAGCAATAAAAACACCTTGGCTGGCGAAAATACATCACATATAGCCCCCAGGGCTATATGGATGAATTTTAACCCCTGCCAGATTCCACAGAAAAGCGGGAGAAAAGGCCGCCGAGAAGGGGGCAGAGCCTATCTCCTCAGCACACTGGCGCCATTTTCCCTCACAGCTCCGCTGGAAGGACGTCTCCCTGGCTCTCCCCTGCAGTCCTGCACTACAGAAAAGGGTAAAAAAGACTGGGGGGGCACTAATTAGGCGCAGTATTAACAATACAGCAGCTATAAGGGGAGAAACACTTATATAAGGTTATCCCTGTATATATATAGCGCTCTGGTGTGTGCTGGCAAACTCTCCCTCTGTCTCCCCAAAGGGCTAGTGGGGTACTGTCCTCTATCAGAGCATTCCCTGTGTGTGTGCTGTGTATCGGTACGTTTGTGTCGACATGTATGAGAAGGAAAATGATGTGGAGGCGGAGCAATTGCCTGTAATAGTGATGTCACCCCCTAGGGAGTCGACTCCTGAGTGGATGAGCTGTTGGAAGGAATTACGTGACAGTGTCAGCTCTTTACAAAAGACAGTTGATGACATGAGACAGCCGGCTATTCAGCTTGTGCCTGTCCAGACGTCTCATAGGCCGTCAGGGGCTCTAAAGCGCCCGTTACCTCAGATGGCAGACCTGGAGTTCTCTCATTCGGTGCTGCAGAGTCATCCGCACTCTCCCGCCCGTTTGGGAGCTTTGGTATAATCCCCATGGTCCTTACAGAGTTCCCAGCATCCACTAGGACGTCAGAAAAAATAAGAATTTACTTACCGATAATTCTATTTCTCGTAGTCCGTAGTGGATGCTGGTCGCCCATCCCAAGTGCGGATTGTCTGCAATACTTGTACATAGTTATTGTTAACTAAATCGGGTTATTGTTGTTGTGAGCCATCTATCCAGAGGCTCCTCGGTTATCATGCTGTTAACTGGGATCAGATCACAAGTTGTACGGTGTGATTGGTGTGGCTGGTATGAGTCTTACCCGGGATTCATAAATCCTTCCTTATTGTGTACGCTCGTCCGGGCACAGTATCCTAACTGAGGCTTGGAGGAGGGTCATAGGGGGAGGAGCCAGTGCACACCAGGTAGTCCTAAAGCTTTACTTTTGTGCCCAGTCTCCTGCGGAGCCGCTATTCCCCATGGTCCTTACGGAGTTCCCAGCATCCACTACGGACTACGAGAAATAGAATTATCGGTAAGTAAATTCTTATTTATCCACTAGCTGTTTTTACCCGTGTTTTTGCACGGGGGCGCGCATTGACACGGGTTTTTAGTAGGTGGAAACGGGTCAACACAGGTTGAGTGACCCGGGAATCCCACCCGGCTATTTACCTGGGTAGAACACGGTAATGATATGGATAGCGGTGCAGTGGAAACGGTCATTACACGTGTTTTCAGACCCGAGTAATGCTCTGAGACGCTGACTGGTGCTTCTGGGGCACTGGAAGATGATGTCATCCCTGGGAGACACACTGGGCACATGCAGGCACCGCAGCAGCAAACAAACGCGGATGCACATCTATTGCAGCAGCTACAACACTATGCTGGGCACATGCAGGCATTGAGGCAGCTTGCAAACAAAACATCCCACCCCTCCCTTTTGGTCCTTTTGATGACATCATCTTGATGAGACAGTAAAAAGTCCATTTGTAATGACAGCAATAGGCTTTTACAGAGCTTAAGCGGGTTAGGTGGAAACAGATCAGACACGGGAATAACCCGTGTCGAAGTGTAGTGGAAACGGGTTGGCCGACACGGGTTGTAGCCGTGTTAAACATCCCGGACCGGACACGGTACTTAGGTGGAAAAGGGGTATTAGCCTTCCCCTAGTGTCAAAACCTAACCCCCCTTCCCCCTCCCCCTCGGCTTAACCATTAACCCACCCTGGCATACTTACAATAGAGATGATGTCATTTGGGATTCCTGCATAGGCATTGAAAGCAATATTGTAATTCCTATGCCAGTCTTCTGAGCAGCGTTGGGATTCTGGCGCTGAAATCCAGGATGCTGGCACTGTCCGCATTCCTATATATTTTATATTTATTTGTCTTTAAATTTATTTTTCAGTATAAAGATAGATTATATATACAGAAATGACATCATTAAAAAAACTAATTGACAGTACTTTTTAATGTTTGGTTTATCAGTTTCAGAAAAAGAATGCAGTACCCAACACCAAGATATTCTGTAATTTGTAGCAGGTGCAAATCAGATTCCTCCAATTGGGTTTGACCCACAGCCATCCATTGAATGTCTTGTTGAACTATGAAAATATCCAGAGGCTAACACTAATTCTAGACATGCCAATCATAACTGACATCTGGGTAGAAGTATGAAGCAGGGAAAAGAGTGGAGAAGTGAGCCAGTGGAGAAGGTGCCCAAATTATAAATGTTACGTCAATGCTGATTGGTTGCCATGGTCAACTTCTCCACTGGCTCACTTCTCCCTTCTTTTCACCGCTTCATACCTCTACCCCATTGTTTGGAAACAGCCTGTTATATGACAGATACAAGTGGATTTGCCAGTACTAGATATCACTCTACTTTACCACTTATTTGAGCCTCGGACCGCACTATACAGAACACCCTTTAAACTGCAGTTTTCTTTCTGCCCATCACTTTCTTAAGTATCAGTGCAGCTATTTGTCATGGTCTGGCACATTTTCCTAACCAACAGAGTCAAGACTTGGCTGTTCATGTATGATTAGTCTGTGGAAATTGTGTGCCAATCCTGTTGTGAGTAACTTCCCAGCATTGATGATCCTCTCACAGATCATTGGCTGCAGCAGCTCATCGGCGAAACCAACAATTTCAATTTTGAGTGCATAGCAGAGCTGATAATAATACTAAGTGCTAGATTTATCAAGCCTTGGAGATTGATAAATTGCACAGTGATAAAGTACCAACCACCTCCTAACTGGTGGTGTTACAGGCTGTATTTGAAAAATGACAGAAGCTGATTGGTTGGTTCTTATTTCACTGCAATTTAGCACTCTCCAAGGCTTGATAAATTTTGGCCTGTATATGATCTCATGTTTTTTAGTATGTTGTAATCCAAAACAATTTCTTGGAGAAAATAAAACAAACCACTGGAATGTCAGTGTTTTAATAACGTGTTTCGCACTCTTGTTGTGATTTGGAATTAAAAAGTGTGAATATTGTATTTGTGGTCGTAAAGCATTGTTTGAAACATTATCAATGTATATTACACAAAAGGGGTAAATTTACTAACATTCGTAATTTTCGGGAAAAGGTCAAAGTTCAATCACGAATGACATCGAAAGTGTAAAACTGCAACTTTTTGAATTGATTACGACTAATTTACTAAGCTGTCGTATTCGGGTTTTTCTTTTGTTCCGATGTCGATGTCATTCGTTTTTTGTTTTTTTTACGGCAGTGATTAGCAAAACACTGCCGACTTTTTTACAATTAATCTCGGCCGGATCTGTGTGATCCGTGCTGGGGTTCATTTTTTTTTTTTTTTAATTAAACACTGTAAAATCTAAAAAAAAATTGCGTGGGGTCCCCCCTCCTAAGCATAACCAGCCTCGGGCTCTTTGAGCCGATCCTGGTTGCAAAAATATGGGGCAAAAAATGACAGGGGTTCCCCCATATTTAAGCAACCAGCATCGGGCTCTGCGCCTGGTCCTGGTCCCAAAAATACGGGGGACAAAAAGAGTAGGGGTCCCCCGTACTTTTAAAACCAGCACCGGGCTCCACTAGCTGGACAGATAATGCCACAGCCGGGGGTCACTTTTATATAGTGCCCTGCGGCCGTGGCATCAAAAATCCAACTAGTCACCCCTGGCCGGGGTACCCTGGGGGAGTGGGGACCCCTTCAATCAAGGGGTACCCCCCCCCAGCCACCCAAGGGCCAGGGGTGAAGCCCGAGGCTGTCCCCCCCCCCATCCAATGGGCTGCGGATGGGGGGGCTGATAGCCTTTTGTGTAAATGAAAATATATTGTTTTTAGTAGCAGTACTACAAGTCCCAGCAAGCCTCCCCCGCATGCTGGTACTTGGAGAACCACAAGTACCAGCATACGGCGGAAAAACGGGCCCGCTGGTACCTGTAGTACTACTACTAAAAAAATACCCAAAAATAACAAACCGCATACACGAGCCACGAACAGAAAGGGGCCCCATGTTTTCCCGAATGCCAGAAACCCACTCTGACTTCTGTCTAAGTGGGTTTCTTCAGCCAATCAGGGAGCGCTACGTTGTAGCACTCTCCTGATCAGCTGTGTGCTCCTGTCCTCACTGACAGGCGGCACACGGCAGTGTTACAATGTAGCGCCTATGCGCTCCATTGTAACCAATGCTGGGAACTTTCTGCCCTGCGGTTGACCTAAAGTGACGTCACCGCTGAGCAGAAAGTTCCCAGCATTGGTTACAATGTAGCGCATAGGCGCTACATTGTAACACTGCCGTGTGCCGCCTGTCAGTGAGGACAGGAGCACACAGCTGATCAGGAGAGTGCTACAACGTAGCGCTCCCTGATTGGCTGAAGAAACCCACTTAGACAGAAGTCAGAGTGGGTTTCTGGCATTCGGGGAAAGGTGACCCATGTGAAAACATGGGGCCCCTTTCAGTTCGTGGCTCGTGTATGCGATTTGTTATTTTTTTCAAGTACGTGGATTAAACATGGATGCCCCGAGGACCCTGGGACCTTGGATCTGGTGAGTAGAATTTTTTCAACAGGTACCCCTTGGATTCTACTGGAGAAGAGGACCGACCTGCGTGTGAACATAAGGTAAGTATGTATGTATGTTTGTGTGTATGTATGTAATAAAATTATACTTTCAAGGTGTGTGTGTTTTTAGTAAAAAAATACCCAAAAAAACACAAGACACGCACACCTTGAAAGTATAATTTTATTACATACATACACACAAACATACATACATACTTACCTATGTTCCCACGCAGGTCGGTCCACTTGTCCAGTAGAATCCAAGGGTACCTGTTGAATAAATTATACTTACGAGATCCAGGGGCCCAGGGTCCTCGTCGCATCCATTTATAATCCAGGTACTTGAATAAAAAAACAAAACGTAGAGCCGAGCCACGAACTGAAAGGGGACCCATGTTTTCACATGGGTCACCTTTCCCCGAATGCCAGAAACCCACTCTGACTTCTGTCTAAGTGGGTTTCTTCAGCCAATCAGGGAGCGCCACGTTGTAGCACTCTCCTGATCGGCTGTGTGCTCCTGTCCTAACTGACAGGCAGCACACGGCAGTGTTACAATGTAGCGCCTATGCGCTACATTGTAACCAATGCTGGGAACTTTCTGCCCTGCGGTTGACCTAAAGTGACGTCACCGCTGAGCAGAAAGTTCCCAGCATTGGTTACAATGTAGCGCATAGGCGCTACATTGTAACACTGCCGTGTTCTGCCTGTCAGTTAGGACAGGAGCACACAGCCTATCAGGAGAGTGCTACAACGTGGCGCTCCCTGATTGGCTGAAGAAACCCACTTAGACAGAAGTCAGAGTGGGTTTCTGGCATTCGGGGAAAGGTGACCCATGTGAAAACATGGGTCCCCTTTCAGTTCGTGGCTCGGCTCTGCGTTTTGTTTTTTTATTCAAGTACCTGGATTATAAATGGATGCGACGAGGACCCTGGGCCCCTGGATCTCGTGAGTATAATTTATTCAACAGGTACCCTTGGATTCTACTGGACAAGTGGACCGACCTGCGTGGGAACATAGGTAAGTATGTATGTATGTTTGTGTGTATGTATGTAATAAAATTATACTTTCAAGGTGTGTGTGTCTTGTGTTTTTTGGGGTATTTTTTTAGTGGTAGTACTACAGGTACCAGCGGGCCCGTTTTTCCGCCGCATGCTGGTACTTGTGGTTCTCCAAGTACCAGCATGCGGGGGAGGCTTGCTGGGACTTGTAGTACTGCTACTAAAAACAATATCTTTTCATTTACATCAAAGGCTATCAGCCCCCCCATCCGCAGCCCATTGGATGGGGGGAGACAGCCTCGGGCTTCACCCCTGGCCCTTGGGTGGCTGGGGGGGGGGACCCCTTGATTGAAGGGGTCCCCACTCCCCCAGGGTACCCCGGCCAGGGGTGACTAGTTGGATTTTTGATGCCACGGCCGCAGGGCACTATATAAAAGTGACCCCCGGCTGTGGCATTATCTGTCCAGCTAGTGGAGCCCGGTGCTGGTTTTAAAAATACGGGGGACCCCTACTCTTTTTGTCCCCCGTATTTTTGGAACCAGGACCAGGCGCAGAGCCCGATGCTGGTTGCTTAAATATGGGGGAACCCCTGTCATTTTCCCCCCCATATTTTTGCAACCAGGATCGGCTCAAAGAGCCCGAGGCTGGTTATGCTTAGGAGGGGGGACCCCACGCATTTGTTTTTTGAGAAAATAACCACTTTCCCACCCCTTCCCACTGATAGACATGCACGGATCTCATGGATCCCTGCATGCCTATGCAATCACGGCTCAAAAAAGCAGGTCTGCTTTTTTTTTAGCACTTTTTTGCGATTTGTAATTTTTCACGGCAGTGTTTTCCTCTTTGGAGATTTGCACTTTTTAGTAAATGACCGAGTTCTACTAATTTGCTGGCGTATTTTGACCGATGGTGTATTCATTCGTATTTTTTTACAACTACTTGCAAAAAAATACGAATGCCCTCATCTCTGCCGTGATTTGAGTTTAGTAAATGACCGAGATGACACTTTGAAGAAAAAACGGCATCTCGGTCAAAATCGGGACCTTAGTAAATTTACCCCAAAGAATCTATGTGGATTTTCAACTTGCATCCTTTAAAATGACTCTTCTCTTTACATGGGCCCTCATTCTGAGTTGTTCGCTCGCTAGCTGCTTTTAGCAGCATTGCACACGCTAAGCCGCCGCCTACTGGGAGTGAATCTTAGCATAGCAGAATTGCGAACGAAAGATTTGCAAAATTGCGAGTAGAAATTTTTTAGCAGTTTCTGAGTAGCTCGAGACTTACTCTGCGATCAGTTCAGTCAGTTTCGTTCCTGGTTTGACATCTCAAACACACCCAGCGTTCGCCCAGACACTCCCCCGTTTCTCCAGCCACTCCCACGTTTTTCCCAGAAACGGCAGCGTTTTTTCACACACACTCATAAAACGGCCAGTTTCCACCCAGAAACACCCACTTCCTGTCAGTCACATTACGATCACCAGAACGATGAAAAATCCTCGTAATACCGTGAGTAAAATACCTAACTTATTAGAACGTTTACCTGGTGCAGACGCACTGCGGACATTGCGCATTAGCGACTAATCGCTCCATTGCGGAAAAAAAATAACGAGCGATCAACTCGGAAAGACCGCCATTATTCATATACAATTTTAATATATTATTTTGATCATTACAATTTCTCTCACAGCATGTCATACATCTCAATTCTGCTGTTTGTGATGTTAATGATGTTTGTGTTGCAATAAAAAATTAAAAAAAAATTAGTATACATATTTTTGAAAAGCAGTAATGCATGTGTGCAGGGTGCGTCAATTTGTTTATAACAAGATAATATATAACCATGTGAGAAATTAATTTCCATAATGCTATAACTAAAGCATGTCTTGGCATCCCTTAGCACATGAAGATGTCTCAGTGGCACCCTTGACCATTATCAGGGAATAGATCACAGGTTCTTTGACTTGGAGCTCTCACAGTTATAGTTGTTCAAATCACCTATGGATTTTAAAATTGTGACAGTTGTGAATACACAGTGCTCCTGAGTGTGAGAATGTCTGGAATAGATGTACTGTAATATGCCCTGGGTGGGTTCCATGCACACATTGAGATCATATTGAGTTAATAATAGCAAATACATGGTGGCTAAGGGGTATATTTACTAAAGTATGAGTTTTTTAGAAGTGGAGATGTTGCCCATATCAACCAATCAGATTCTATTTAACATTTATCTAGGTGCTTCTAGAAGATAAAAACTGGAATATGAGTGGTTGCTATGGGCAACATCTCAATTTCTAAAATACACACTGTAGTAAACATACCCATATCTTGAAGTAAACAGTCCAGCATTGGTTGCTGAGAACCAGGGAGCTAATTCAGAACTGATTGTAGCCATGCAAAATTTTGCATGGCTACGATCAGCCACCCTGACATGCGGGGGGACTCCCAGCACAGGGCTAATCTGCCCCGCATGTCTGGCCCTACCCCCACCACATTGCTGCGCTGGTAGGTGAATTTTCACCATGTCCCAGGTCACCGCCGCGGCCCGCCTCCCACATGTCCTGGGCATGCCTGCGTTGCCTGGACTGCGCCCCCAAAACGGCAGGCTAACGCCGCCGCCCAGCAAACGCCGCTGCCTGTCAATCAGGCAGAGGCGATCGCTGGGCTGAGATGCCGATCGCATCTCTGGCATGCACACTGCGGCACATGCGCAGTTCAGTCCTGATCGCCTGCTGTGCAAAAATGCACAGCAGGCGATCAGGTCTAAATTAGCCCTCAGGTGCGTCATGCAAAACTGAATCAAAATATTTTATAACTAAGGAGTGCTAATTCTGTTGTTGTCCAGATAAGGAAATATGCTCACCCCGGTGTCATATTCACAGTCATTACCATGTTAAGGGATACGGTCATTAGGTCAACACCACTGAGGTCGACCACTATTGGTCAACATGCATTAGGTTGACAGGGTCACTAGATTGACATGGTCATTAGGTTGTCATGTATTAGGTCAAAAGGTCGACATAAGTTTTTAACTTTTTTTCAATTTCTGGACTTTTTCATACCTTACGATCCACGTGGACTATGAATGGGAATAGTAACCTGCGCCGGGCACAGCAGTAGCGGAGCGAGGAACCTTGCCCGAAGCTCGCTCGCCATGCGAGGGGACACGGTGCACTAATTGGGGTTCACTTTACAAAGAAAAGAAAATAAAAATAAAAAATGATGTCGACCTTTTGACCTGTCGACCTAATGACCATGTCGACCTAATGACTGTCGACCTAAGTTGTGTTGACCCAATGACCCATACCCGTTGTGCTGAAAACCCGGATCTGCTATTGATAATTCCCCTATAAAAATGTCCATATAGCTCTCATATTCCAAATGACTGGGCTCCCCACCAAGCACGCACACCTAAATTATTATAGTTAAACAATCTCTGGTTTAATACATACATTTTAATGCAAATATAAAGTTCAATGAATAAAAAATAATGCAGTTTAATTATCTGTTTATTTAATTATTAACAGTTTATTATATAACACAGTAAAATACAATGCCCTTTACAAATGGAAACAGAATTGAAACAAAATGGCTAGGGGTGGGGCCACACATAGCGGCCAAGAGGGACCTGCTTGGCCGCAAGGAGACTGCACATGGGCGCCTACATGTGCGGCAGTCCTGCCGCCACCAGATCTGACTGCAGCATGCTGCGGTCGGGTCAGTTCAGCCACACTGTGTCTCCATTAAAATCCTGTGTGTGTCACCTGTGTAGAGACCTGTACAGGCGATAAGAACACACATGCACACCCTTCCATACAAGAAGGAAGAGGTTTTAGTGATTGTCAAGATCCTCAAATCAGATGCGTCAGGGTGGGATCCCTGTGGATACCTGTGGACATAAGAGAAATCACGTTATCAACGGTAAGTTCTTACCATAACGTTCATTTCTCTGGCTGGGTCCACAGGATTATCCATAGGATAACATTGGGATTCCCAAAGCCATTTTAGTGGTGGGGACGCTCCTGATTGCACAGGAGGACCTTTCGCCCGAAGTCTGCGTCATGAGGCAAAAGTATCCAAGGCATAATGTCTGATGAATGTGTTTATGGAAGACCATGTGGCTGCCCTACATATCTGTTCTGCTGAAGCACCCTGCTGTGCTGCCCAAGAAGGACCTACCTTACGTGTAGAGTGTGCAGAGACATTAGCCGGTATAGGGAGATCTGCATGAGAATAAGCTTCAGATATTACCATTCTGAGCCATCTCGCCAACGTCTGTTTACTAGCAGGCCAACCTCTCCTATGGAATCCATAGAGGATGAAGAGGGAATCTGTTTTCCTGCTGGCACTAGTACGATCTATGTAGATCTTTAAAGCCCGGACCATGTCCAGCGACGCTCCCACAGATAGTCCCGATACCTGAAAGGCTGGGACTACAATCTCTTCATTCAGGTGAAACTTTGACACCACCTTTGGAAGATAACTAGATCTCGTTCTGAGAACTGGTCCTTCTGGAAAAAAACTTAGGAATGGAGACTTACAAGATAATGCTCCTAAATCTGACACTCTTATGGCTGACGCCATTGCCAGTAAAAAAAGAACTTTAACCGTTAACCACTTAAGATCTGCTCTCTCAAGTGGTTCAAACAAAGGACCCTGGAGAAATGTAAGAACTAAATTCAAATCCCAGGGAGCTGCAGGAGGAACAAATGGAGGTTGAATATGTACTACTCCTTGGAAAAATGTACGTACATCTTGTAGGTCAGCAATCTTCTGCTGAAACCATACCGTCAACGTTGAGACTTGCACCCTCAAGGAAGCAACCTTCAACCCTTTATCCAATCCTGCCTGCAGAAAATCCAAAATTCTAGCTACTTTAAAGGCTCTTGGATTGTAATTTTTTCCAGAACACCAATGAATATAGGCTTGCCATATTCTATGATATACCCGGGCCGAAGAAGGCTTTCTTGCTCTAAGCATGGTTTGGATTACTTGCTTTGAAAATCCTTTAGCCTCTAAGATAGAGGTTTCAACAGCCACGCCGTCAAAGATAGACGGTCCAGATGACTGTGACAACAAGGACCCTGCATTAACAGATCTGGACGTTGAGGGAGCAGTATCGGTGCTTCCACGGACATTCTCAACAGATCTGTGTACCAATGCCTTCTTGGCCAAGCTGGAGCTATTAGAATGAATGCTCCTTTTGCCTGTTTCATCTTTCTTACTACTCTGGGTAACAGAGATATTGGAGGGAACAGATACGCCAGCTGAAACCTCCATTCTACTGACCGTGCATCTACCAGGACCGCTCTTGGGTCCCTTGTTCTTGATCCGTATCTCAGAACCTTGTTGTTTAGACGAGATGCCATAAGGTCTATCTCCGGTAGACCCCATCTGTTCACCAGTGTCTGAAACACTTCTGGGTGTAGTGCCCATTCGGTTTCTTGAATGGTGTTCCCAATTTAGCACACCCAGGACAAATACTGCTGACAATGCCGGGAGATGGAGTTCTGCCCATTTTAGAATGGGGGTTACTTCCTCCATCAGACTCTTTGCTGTGAGTTCCTCCTTGATGATTGAGGTATGCTACTGCCGTCGCATTGTCTGAGCGGATCTGGACTGGTCTTCCTTGTAGATTGTCCTTTGCCTGAACCAGAGCCAAATAAATGGCTCTTATTTCTAACAGATTTATCGGCAGCCGAAATGCCATTGCGGTCCATTTTCCTTGAAACCATAGGCTTCCGAGTACCGCCCCCCAGCCCTGCAGGCTGGCATATGTCGTCAGGACTTGCCACTCTTTTATCCAAAAGGGTCTCCCCTTGTTTAAATGGTCTGTCTGTAGCCACCACGCTAGAGACCTCTTCACATTTACTGGAATCTTTATCATCTGTTTCTTTATCGTTTGATGAGTTCCGTTCCATCTGGTCAAAATGAGATGCTGCAACGGTCTGGAGTGGAATTGCGCATATTCCACCATATCGAACGTTGATACCATCAGACCCAACAGTCGCATTTCTGCATGGACTGACATTGTCTGGGCTTGCAACGCTTTCTGAGCCATGACCTGCACCTTGATTATCTTTTTCTCTGGCAAGAGAACTCTCTGTAGGTCTGTATCTAATATGGCTTCCAAATGAACCATCCGCTGTGACGGATTCAGGGACGACTTCTCCCAATTTATGAGCCACCTGTGTCTCTGTAAACAAACTATCGTCTGTTGGAGATGGCTCAACAGTAAATCTTGCGACTGTGCTAAGATTAAAAGGTCATCCAGGTATGGAAATATTCTTATCCCTTTTTTGCGCAGAAAAGCTGCCATAACCACCATGATCTTGGTAAACACCCTGGGTGCTGTAGCTAGCCCGAAGGGCAGAGCTTGGAACTGAAAATGTTCCTTGAGGATGGCAAATCTGAGGTAACACTGATGTGATAGTGCTATAGGTACATGTAGGTAAGCATCCTGTACATCCAGAGATACCTTGTCATCTCCCGGTTCCATAGCCAACATTATGGAGCGTAACGTCTCCATGTGGAACTTCGGGATCCATATGTAGTTGTTCAACATTTTTAGATTTAGAATTGGTCGATATGACCCATTTGGTTTCTGGATTAGAAATAGATTGGAGTAATACCCCTGTCCCTTTTGTGATGGAGGTACTGGGACAATCACACCTGACTGCAGTAATTTTTGGACTGCTTCTTGCAGGGCATTGGCCTTCGACTCTATACGAGACGGGCTGGTGCAAAAAAATCTTTGAGGAGGCTGCCTCCTGAATGGGAACCCATACCCCTGAAATACTACCTTCTGCACCCAGGCATCTGTTGTTGACTGTTGCCATATGTGTGCAAATTGCAGGAGTCGGCCCCCAACCCTGAGGCCCGTCTCTTCAGGCTGAGGGTTTCTGTTCAGGTTTGGAAGCTGGCTTCTTGCTAGCCCACTGCTTCCTACCCCTGGATTTAAACTGGGGTTGCTTAGGCTCCTCTCTAGCTTTCGCTTTACTTTGCCAACGAAAAGAGCAAAATTTTAAACCCTTGGACTTAGGGTTATAAGCAGCCGGAAATCCGACCTTTTTTGATTCAGCCTCTGATTCTAGGATATCCGATAAAGGTTTTCCAAATAATATGTTACCCTCAAAAGGCAATGCTTCCAATTCCTTCTTGGATTCCGCATCTGCCTTTTCTGGTCCGTAGCCAGACTGCTGTGCGAGCGACTGCTGCCAAGGCTGTAGCTTTAGAAGCAACAGTGCCTACATCGATTGCTGCGTCTTCTAAATACTGGGCAGATTGTCTTAAACTGCAAAAACGATCCTCTTGCTCCCTAGTAGGAGAGGGGATGTTGTTCTCTAGTTCCTCTATCCATTTGCCCATTGCCTTTGCTACCCAGGCCGAAGCCATAGCAGGTCTTACCACTGCTCCTACAAGAGAAAAAATATTTTTCAATAGGCTCTCTACCCTTCTGTCTGTGACATCATTCAAAGAGGTAGATGACAGTGGTAAAGCAGATTTATGCACGAGTCGCAGAACATGCGCATCTACTTTCAGAGGAACTTCTCTCTTCGAACAATCCCCAGCAGGAAATGGATAATAAGAATCCCATCTCTTAGGAATCTTATACTTTTTACTGGGCGCTGCCCAAGACTCATCCATCATTTCCATCAACTCTTCTGATGCTGGAAATTCATCTTTCACTGATTTTGTTAGTTTGAATACAGGTGCTTTTGCTTTTAACGCTGTCTTGGCTGGTTCTTCCAGAGAAAGCACAGCCTTCACTGCATTAATAAGTTCAGCTACATCATCTGAACTAAAGCTCTGCGACTGATCATCATACAGAGTTGAATCTATTGTATCCGCATCATTATCCGATGTATCATCTTGTGTAGTCTGCCATACAGACGTATCTGTCTTAGTCTTACCTACCCCTTGGTTGCTTGTAGAGGCTACAGGAACCAAACCATAGGAAGGGAGCTGCATGTATGGGTTCATAGTGTAAACTAACCCTTGAGGGGGTGCTACTGTATTTAACTTGTCCGCTATTGAAGACAGAGTCTTTGCGAACATATTCCATGGTGGCTCCACTGGAGGCTGAACTAACTCCTGTTTTTTACTTCGCTGAAAAGCGAAACAGTTTGCACACAAACCCTCATAAGTGACCAATTGATTCATATCAATTACCCCTGACTCACAAGATAAGCATGTTAGGGTTATAGGAGTACTAGGTAAATTCTCCTCATCACTTTTGCCGCTCATAGACATGGTATTAACCTGTTATCGACTACACATTTTGTGACTGAAAAAACACCCTATATGTCAATATATAGAGGTGAGATCAATCTGACCACAGTGCACCTGATTTGAGGGTCAGAACAGGACTGACATTACACAGAAAAGTCAGCACACATACTAGCAGTCAGTCACATGTTAAAGCATTAGACTTTGTCATATGTGAATACAATCTCCATAATAACTTATACATAAGTAGGAACATTGTACTTCTGTTTAAACTGGTTCTTTTTTCAACATAATATGCAGAAAACACAGTAATATACAGGTCTCATATGCAATAGGTACTAAAAATTAACAATGCAAACTTTAAGAAGTAGAAGGAATTTTTAGTACTGTATACCCTGCCTCCAGAGAGCGGGATACAGGGAGACTCACCACACTTCCATATCCAAGCAAAGACGCTCGTAAGACGCTGAGTGGATTCAGACGCTACTGGTGTACAGTGCCGCTCTTGGTAACTGATAACGGACACGGACGCTCACCAACGGACACGGACGCTGAGTGACTCCACGTGCATGCAGACGCTAAAGGCCTGCGACTCGGTCTGGGCGGGTTTATATCCAGTGTACACAACCGCAGCATCTCAGCTGCGACCGAGTACCCTCGTGGTAGCGTCTGAGCCGAAAGTGAGGTCATTTAGTTCATGAAACGAGAGACCCGCGGGAACTGGCCATGAACTCGGAGAAGGGACAGCCAGGAGAGCGTCTGAATCCCCCTGTTGACTTAAACTCTCAGGATCGCGGCCTCTACCTAGTCCTGGCGCCTATGATCCCCCGGAGCGTAGCGCTGTCACACTCGAGATGTTCGGCGCATCAACACGCTGTTTGTAGTCCCCAACAAATCAGCGTAGCTGTGTCCTGACCCCTCTAATAAGAGGAAGTCCATATACTCACTGTCTCCCCATGCTCCGGCCACAGCCTGGTTACGTCTGCTGGACCTGCTAGAACATCCGACACAGACGCCCGTCGAGACAGCACTGTACTGCGAAGGTAAGCGCTGTTGCGACCCGGTGGGGAGTTGGAGCGACTTTTTCTAATATGCGTTTGAGACGCTGTTAAGATAAGTCGCTCTAAAAATATAGTGTGTCTTAAAATAAAATAATAAAATAATAAAAGCTTTAGACTGCTTTCACAGCAGCCCTGTGACCATGCGGCTTCCTGCCGCACCAAGCAAAAAACTGATCTGACTGAGTCAGTGGGCGGGACTATATAGTGGAGGCCCCAATACATCCTGGGAGGCCAGAAAGCTTGTGACCGTGTTGGTGCCATTTTCGCTGTCGCTCGACAATATCCCAATGTTATCCTGTGGATAATCTTGTGGACCCAGCCAGAGAAAGCATCCTTTATGTCGACTGACGCCATAAAATCCCCCCCCCCCTTCGAGGCTGGAGATCACCACTCGAAGCGACTCCATCTTGAACTTGAAAGTTTTCAAGTATGGATTGAGGGATTTTAGGTTCAGAATCGGTCTGACCGATCTATCCGGCTTCGGCACTACAAAGTGGCTTGAATAGAACCCTTTGAAACCGGCACCACGACCCTCTGTTGACACAACTTTTGTATCGCCACCCTTACCACCTCTCTTTCTGGAAGAGAAGCTGGCAAGGGCGACACGAAAAACCAGTTGGGGGGTATCTCCTGAAACTCCAGTCTGAACCCTTGGGACACTATGCCTAAGACCCAAGGATCCAGAGCAGAACGAACCCAGACCTGACTGAAGAATCGGAGACGGCCCCCCACCGGTAGGAACTCCCCCAGGGGAGTCCCAGCGTCATGCGGTGGACTTGGTAGAGGCGGGGGAGGACTTTTGGTCCTGGGTGCCTGACACTGCAGGCGACTTCCTTCCCCTACCTCTACGCTTTGAAGCGAGGAAGGACAAGCCCTTTCCTCTTTTGTATTTATTAGGACAAAAGGACTGCATCTGCTGATGGGGTGCCTTTTTCTGTTGTGTGGGAACATAGGGAAGAAAAGATGACTTACCCGCAGTAGCGGTCGACACCAGGTCAGCCAGGCCGTCTCCGAACAAGACACTACCTTTAAAAGGGAGAGCTTCCATATTCTTCTTGGAGTCGGCATCAGCATTCCATTGATGAACCCACAGCGCCCTCCTGGCTGAAATTGCCATGGCATTGGCATCATTTAGGTAATCTGCAGCGTCCTTGATATAACCAAGAGTCAAAAGAATATTATCTTTATCAAGAGCATCCATATCATAAGCCAAATTTTCAGCCCACTTAGCAATAGCACTACTCAGCCATACCGACGCCACAGCAGGTCTGAGCAATGCACCAGTATTGACAAAAATGGACTTCAATGTCGTCTCCAGCTTGCGATCCGCCAGATCCTTGAGAGCAGCTATGTCAGGAGACGGCAGCGCCACCTTCTTGGACAATCGCGAGAGAGCCTTGTCCACATTTGGAGACATAGAAACATGCAATTTGACGGCAGATGAGAACCACTTGGCCCATCTAGTCTGCCCAATTTTTTTATCCTTTAGGTAATTGCAACCCTCTTTGACGACTCCCATTTTTCCCTATCGTCAGAGGGGAAAGGATATGCCATCAAAATTCTCTTAGGAATCTGCCACCATTTTTCAGGCGACTCCCAAGCCTTTTCACAAAGCGCCTTCATTTCATGAGAGGGGGGAAATTTTACCTCAGGTCTTTTCCCCTTAAATAAACAAATTCTTGTGTCAGGAACGGCAGGTTCCTCAGAAATATGTAAAACATCTTTAATGGCTATAATCATGTACTGAATACTCTTGACCACCCTTGGATGCAAAGAAGCCTCAGTAATATCGACATCGGAGTCAGAGTCCGTGTCGGTACCTGTATCTGCCATCTGGGTAAAAGCAAGCTTTTGAGACCCTGAGACTCTCTGTACCTGAGACAAAGCGTCCTTCACGGACTGTCTCCATGTTTGTGTCTGAGAATCAGATTTATCCAGTCTCTTAGATAATAAAGCCACATCCGCATTCAGTGTACTCAGCATAGTCACCCAATCAGCAGTCGGCTGTGCTGACAGAGACATACCTAAATCCTTTTCTGCACCCCCATAACTTCCTCCGGGGAGGAACACCCAGGCTCAGACATGTCGACACCGAGTGCCGACACACACACACAGGCCACAAGCATGGGGACAGACCCACAGAGAAGCCGTTAGGGAGAAACACAGAGGGAGTATGTCAGCTCACATCCCAGCGCCCATACACTAAAGGAATTGTATATTTGATCAGCGCTGATTAAACATAGATGAAAGCACCAAATTTCATGTGTTCCCCCCGTTTTTCCTCCCTTTTACTTGTGGGAGCTTGGAGGTCAGGGCCGGCGTCTCTGCAGCACTGTAGATATAGGAGAAAATGGCGCTGGTGAGCAATGTGCGACTAAGCCCAGTCCCTTCCCGGCACGCTGTAGCCCGCTAAAATTCAAATTTATGTACACTGGCGGGGTAGGGGTACTCTATACTGTGCCCGGGCACCGTATATCTTGTTTTTTGCCAGCCACCGACCCCAGTAACTGCTGCCCAGGGCGCTCCCCCCTAGCGCCCTGCACCCTGCAAGTGCCGTTGGTGACGTGTGGGAGCATGGAGCGGAGCGCTACCGCTGCGCTGTACCTCGTTACTGAAGTCTTCTGCCGTCACTGAAGTCTTCGGTTCTTCTAATACTCACCCGGCTTCTTTCTTCTGGCTTCTGTGAGGGGGGTGACAGCGCGGCTCCGGGAACAAGCAGCTAGGCGCACCAGGTGATCGAACCCTCTGGAGCTAATGGTGTCCAGTAACCTAAGAAGCAGAGCCCTTAACTAAGAAGAAGTGGGTCTGACTTCTCTTCCCTCAGTCCCACGATGCAGGGAGCCTGTTGCCAGCAGGTCTCCCTGAAAATAACAAACCCAACAAAAAGTATTTTCCAGAGAAACTCCAGTCCTGGGCACAAAGTCTAACTGAGGTCTGGAGGAGGGGCATAGAGGGAGGAGCCAGTTCACACCCAGTCTTAAGTTTTTTCCGTGTGCCCAAGCTCCTGCGGATCCCGTCTATACCCCATGGTCCTTTTGGAGTCCCCAGCATCCTCTAGGACATAAAACAAGAAAAAAATCATGTTGACCTTTTGACCTGTCGACCTAGTACATGTCGACCTAGAAACCCTGTCAACCTTCAAACCCTGTCGTCCTAGTGACTGTCGACCTATGGTGGTCGACCTAAACATTGTGGTGATTGGGACCTGCCTGCTACAATCAGTGGGGTCACTGATATATAATCAATACAGTCACACTGACTGAAGAGGGTAATAATGGCTATTATGAAATGTAGTCAGTGAGTGGATGTGGTGCAATCAGTGAAGGGGGAAAGTAATATACTGTCATAGAATACAGGTGTGGTATGGCTGACCGGCGGTCATCATACCGACGCAGGGATCCCGGTGGGGGGGGGGGTAAGTACAGCAAGCCCTTTGTGGGCTCGCCACGCGCTGTGCTCGCCATGCTGCAGGCTCAGTGGTGATCTGCGGTCGCCATTAGTCTTATTCCCACTCTATGGGTGTCGTGGACACCCACAAGTGGAAATAGTCCCTGTTGGTCGGCATGCCGACCATCGGGATAGTGAGGGGTGGTCATGTAACCATCGGTCTCCTGATCGCCGGTCACATGAATACCACCCATAGAATACATAGAGGAAAAACAACAAATAATTTAAGAGGCATATACTGTATCAGGAACGAAAATATGCTATGGATTGTTTGAGGGAGGGGGGCCCAAATTGGTATCCTGCTTAGGGCCCCATGAGGTCTATATCCACCTCTGGTGGTAGGTTAGGAATCACTCACAGTGTCGGTGTCAGAATGGGAGCCGGGCTGAGACGGCACCTGCACAATGAGGGTCATTCCAACTCGTTTCGCACGCAGCGGTTTGTCGCTGCGGTGCGAACGAGTCCAGGATGTGCATGTGCGGCGGCCGCACTGCGCACACGCGGCGTTGCCGGTGACAGGGGCCGCCGGGTTACGTCGCGGAGTACGAAGAAAGCGGTCGCAGAGACAACCGCAAGAAAATTGACAGAGAGAAGGCGTTCCTTGGCATCACCAGACCGTTGCCTGTCGTTTTCGGGGAGTGGAGAAGAAAACGCAGGCGTGTCCAGGAGAACGGAGGGAGGATGTCTGACGTCATAGCCGGCTCCAGCATCGCTGATATCGTCGCACAGGGTAAGTATGTCCAGGGCTGGTCATGTTCTGCTTTAAAAAATGTTAGCTTAGCAGGGCTGCACAAGTGATTGCATTCCTGCTAAGCTAAAATACACTCCCCCATAGGCGTGGACTAAAAGTTGCTGGCTGCGATCAACTCGGAATGACCCCCAGTGTGACTGTGTAGTGTGTATTATGCGGGATTGGTCAGCTAGTGCTGATGCGGGGTGGTTCAACTTTCTGCGCAGTTTCTGACCAGGCATGAGGGGGGTGCCTGACATTAGGATGTGCCTGTGCACACAAGGCACCCCCCGTGCACATGTGTATGCCCCCTCCTCCCCATACCAGTGCTATTAGCCCCTAGGGCCCCCACTCCCCATGTATCTCCCCCTTTCCCAATATCACTTTCCATGTGTCTCTGCCCTCCCCCATAATAGCAGTGTAATCAGCTCCCACAGCCCAATAACAGTGTCATATCCCCCTATGCCCCCACTTTCCATAGGTCTCCCCCTATAAGCAGTGTCATTAGCCACCTTCCCCTATCTAACCTTGCTTTATCCTGTGAGGCTGCTGCACTGGGTCAGGGTCTTGTAGCTCAATGGGGTCTGAATCTTCATCTCTTTACTACTGTCACTGAAAGTGAAAGTAAACACACGTCCTGCCTGTGTGAGCTGAGCACTGACTCACAACCTTCTCCCCCCAGGCAGTGTCTGTGACCAGATATTCCCCCCTGCACCCATCCCAATAGTACAGTACCTAGAAAGGGGACAGGCAGCCTGAGGCAGGAGATGAGCTGCTCTGCATTGTGCCTCAGTATCACTGCTCTGCTGCTGACAATGGCACCTGGGGAGAGCTCCACTTCTCAGCTCTTCCACATTATACTGATCCTCCTCCCAGCCAGCACCACTGCTTATATAGGAGAGCTGTAATTGGCTGGCTGCATCATGTGCTTTTCTCAGTGTATGTCATATCCCCACATCTCACCATAGTCCATAGCCATCTCAGTGTATGTCATATCCCCATCTCACCATACTCCATAGCCATCTCAGTGTATGTCATATCCCCATCTCACCATATGTCATATCCATCTCAGCATAATCCATAGCCATCTAACCATATGTCATATCCATCTCACCATATGTCATAGCCATCTCACTATATGTCATATCCATCTCACCATATGTCATAGCCATCTCACTATATGTTATATCCATCTCACCATATGTCATATCCATCTCACTATATGTCATATCCATCTCACCATATGTCATATCCATCTCACTATATGTCATATCCATCTCACCATATGTCATAGCCATCTCACTATATGTCATATCCATCTCACCATATGTCATATCCATCTCACTATATGTCATATCCATCTCACCATATGTCATATCCATCTCACTATATGTCATATCCATCTCACCATATGTCATAGCCATCTCACTATATGTCATATCCATCTCACCATATGTCATAGCCATCTCACTATATGTTATATCCATCTCACTATATGTCATATCCATCTCACCATATGTCATAGCCATCTCACTATATGTCATATCCATCTCACCATATGTCATAGCCATCTCACTATATGTCATATCCATCTCACCATATGTCATAGCCATCTCACTATATGTCATATCCATCTCACCATATGTCATAGCCATCTCACTATATGTTATAGCCATCTCACTATATGTCATAGCCATCTCACCATATGTCATATCCATCTCACCATATGTCATATCCATCTCACCATATGTCATAGCCATCTCACTATATGTCATATCCATCTCACCATATGTCATAGCCATCTCACTATATGTTATATCCATCTCAGCATAATCCATAGCCATCTCACCATATGTCATATCCATCTCACCATATGTCATAGCCATCTCACTATATGTCATATCCATCTCACCATATGTCATAGCCATCTCACCATATGTCATATCCATCTCAGCATAATCCATAGCCATCTCACCATATGTCATATCCATCTCAGCATAATCCATAGCCATCTCACCATATGTCATAGCCATCTCACCATATGTCATATCCATCTCACCATATGTCATATCCATCTCAGCATAATCCATAGCCATCTCACCATATGTCATATCCATCTCACCATATGTCATATCCATCTCACCATATGTCATATCCATCTCAGCATATGTCATATCCATCTCACCATATGTCATATCCATCTCACCATATGTCATATCCATCTCACCATATGTCATATCCATCTCACCATATGTCATATCCATCTCACAATACATCATATCCATCTCACCATATGTCATATCCATCTCACAATACATCATATCCATCTCACCATATGTCATATCCATCTCACCATATGTCATATCCATCTCACCATATGTCATATCCATCTCACCATATGTCATATCCATCTCACCATATGTCATATCCATCTCAGCATATGTCATATCCATCTCGGCATACGTCATATCCATCTCGGCATACGTCATATCCATCTCGGCATATGTCATATCCATCTCGGCATACGTCATATCCATCTCAGCATACATCATATCCATTTCAGCACATGTCATATCCATCTCGGCATATGTCATATCCATCTCGGCATACGTCATATCTATCTCAGCACACATCATATCTATCTAGGCATATGTCATATCCATCTCAGTACACGTCATATCCATCTCAGCATACATCATATCCATCTCAGCATACGGCATATCCATCTCATCATACATCATATCCATAAAGCAAAAATTAGCTATACGTTATATCCAGAAAGCTGTAATTTTGACTTGAACGGCCCCTCATAGATCTCAACTGGGTGCTCAGAGAGTGCTTCTTCTTTAGTGCAGGCTCAGACACGTTTAAATTTATTCAGACAGAAACAGACGGTTTTTAACACAGGAGCAGAGTCTAATACCTTTTTTAGACAGGATATAGCGGGTCACACCCAGGAACCTGACAAGTGAGCTTCCCGGGCGCGACCCGCCTCAGGCCCCTTTCTTTCCGCTGTTTTCCATATTGCCGGGTTGGTGACATCGCCTGTGACGCAGCGGGACCGGCGCTTGGAGCTCACGATCTCCAAGCGGCGCCCATCCATACACTGTGAACGGGAGCCGGGTCGCATCAAACCTGCTCCCGTTTACACAGCACAGCTTGCTGGGTTGAACCCGTGTTCAACCCTGCAAGCTATCTGAGTTGGAATACCGGGTGGCTCAACCCGGATTATTCCAACTGGTCCCATTTACACCGCACAGCAACACGGGTTATATACGCTCATGTGCAATAACCCGTGTTACTAGCTGGCGGTGTAAAAGGGGTATTACTCTGCTTTGATCTGTTTTGCTGTCAACTTCTTTGAATGAAAGTATTTTATCACTGCACAGAATTAGGTGTTTTGTTTTGTTTTTTCATTTTTGTGGCAATTGCTAAACCGCTCGCTTCGAACGACTACTGCAAGTCAGAGGCGGAATTAGACCTCATGGGGCTTTAAGCAATATACGATTTGGGGCCCCCCTAACTCAATCCATAGCACTATAATGTAGTGTCTCCCCACCCCACTTCCTGATCAGTATACGCCGTCGCGCACCCCTAAGTGGCCATGCTGCTACCAGCTGACACTCACCTGGGTCACCCACCAGCTTTGAGCGCGTCTGTGTCTTCCAGTCAGTATGTTGGATGTGAAAACGTCCACCATGGATGTCATCACCTGGACCTCACTGCCGTATTTGCAAACAACCCCCCACCTGAGATGGGCTATACAAAAAGACATATAATCTACACAAAGTACAAAAATTAAAAGCAGCATAATACATTTTGTAACAACTAAGTAAATCTGCAACAATTAAATAAATGTTACAGCATTAGACACATTTGTACAGGAGATATGTAAACAGTTGTTATAAGGCTTCGTTACGCCTCCATTTGTAGTATTAGCTAATTTTTCCTAATAAGCCTATTAAGAGTTTACAATTTAAACAATTAAAATTACATAAACAGCTAGTGTTCCTTTTTTATGTGTATACAAGCAAATACTATACCTAAAGGAATCCATTGTAAATATATCCATGTACACATTGCTGAACACAAGCTAAACTAGAAAATACCCAGGGCCGGGGTATTTTGGTGAATGCCACAGCATTCACCAAAAGCAATGCAGACCGAGAGTGTCGTTAAGGCCTTTAGGGGTCAAAGTGCCCAACCTATGTATCCAGCCAGATTCACATTGTAAGAAATGCAAAGCTCGATTCCCTCCACAAATCAATGGTGGCACATGGTCTATAATCATATAGCGCAAATCTGTCAAGCTGTGCCCAACTTGCACAAAATGCCGGGGCACAGTTTGGTCACTGTGACCAGTTTCCAAAAGCATTTTTAATTGATGATTAATGCATTGCCACCCTTTCTCTTAAAGTATGCTCAGTTTACCCACATAGCTCATAGAGCAGGGGCATGTAATCAAATAGACTATATACTTAGTGATGCAGGAAACTCTGTGTCGGATTTCGTATTTCCTTCCAGTGTGTGGATGACAGAAATGTGTACCTATAATTAATGATCTACAGGTCCTAGAATTAAGGCATCTATAGCAACCTTTCTTTAAAGATAAGAATTGATGGTCCTGTTCACTTTATCTCAAAAGTGATATTGGTGAGGGTGAGAACAAGAGATAGAGACGGTATCAGGGAGCAAGAGAGAAGAGCGAGATAGAGAAAGAGGGTGTCAGAGAGATAGAAAGTGTGTCAGGAAGAGAGAGGAGCGATAAAGAGATGGAGAAAGAGAGAAAGGGTGTCAGGGAGAGAAAGGGCATCAAGGTGAGCGAGAGGGTATCGGTGAGAGAGAGAGAGAGAGAGAGAGGGAGGGTGTCAGGAAAAGAGGGAATGAGAGAAAGGGAGGGGAGCGCAAGGGGGGGAGTCAAGGTGAGAGAGAGGGTGTCAGTGATAGAGCGAGAGAGGGATGAAAGGGGAGAGAACATGAGTGAGGGTGTCAGGAAGAGAGAGGGGGAAGGGGAGAGAAAGAGTAGAGCAGGAGAGGGAGAGAGACAGCATGTCAGGGAGAAAGGGAAAGGGAGGGGTAGTGAGCGGGAGAGACACAGAGGGTATCAGGGTGAGAAAGGGGAGCAAGAGAGAGAGTGTGTCAGGGAGAGGGAGAGGGGACAGAGAGGGGTATTGAGCAGGAGTGAAAGAGAGAGAGAGAGGCTGTAACAGAGGGAGAGACAAAGAGGGAGAGAGAGAAAGAGAGAGGGAGAGGAGGGAAGGTAAGCCAATGGGAGAGAGAGAGGGTATGAGGGAAAGAGAGAGGGAGAGACAAAGAGGTATATAGAGATGGACAGATAGAGGTAATCAAGAGGTAGAGAGAGGAGAAGGAGAGACAGAGTGGTGGAGTGAGCAGGAGAGAGTGTGTCAGAGACAGAAAGAAAGAAAGAAAGAAAGAAAGAAAGAAAGAAAGAAAGAAAGAAAGAAAGAAAGAAAGAAAGAAAGAAAGAAAGAAAGAGGGGTACAAGAGAAATAAGTGAGAGATATAGGACAGGGAGAGACAGTACCTGTAAAAACCTGGCTAGGCTTTTTCACCACTGGTCTCTGATGGGGATGGGAACTTCACAGCATTAGGTCCTGCCCCCTTCACACCCACGAATCGCGGCACTGCAGTGTCCTGCTGCTGTGAACCGGTCAGGTAGGGGTAGAGAGAGTGGGTCAGCCCCTGGACACCCCCACCCCAATAAGCTGGCCCTGATGGGGGTAGTCCAGGGTCAAGGGAATCAACTGGGTCTCGGAGGGGTGACACCATGGTGGGATTCGGTGAACAGCTCTGTGCTGGAAGCAGAAGAGCTGGCTGGTCGGGTTAATGTGATAAAGCAGATCCATATGGTACAGAAGGGGTAATTCAGACAGGATCGCTGCAGTGGCAGCGATCGCAGTCTGAATTTTTTTGTGGAGTGCGCATCTGCAGCTATCAGCATCTCTGGACTGCGATCACCTCTGCCTGATTGACAGGCAGAGACGGTCACGGGGCGGGAGGGGGAGTGCCAACGGTATTAGAACGCCATTGGCGGGGCGCAGTCCGAACAACGGAGACGTGTCCGGACCATTGGGGCGGCGGGCCTTGGCGCTGCGTGATGTCACATGCAGCCGCTGCGACCCAAGACACAGCAAGTAGCGACCTGCCAGCACAAAGGTGCTGCGCTGGCTGGGAGCTACTTGTCAGGTACAAAAGCATTGCCGCCGTGCTTTTGTATCTGTGTGGTGGGGCTAGGGCCTGACATGCGGGGCGGACTAGCCCTGTGCTGGGCATCCCCCTGCATGTCAGAGAAACTGATCGTAGATGTGCTAAATTTATCACATCTACGATCAACTCTGAATTACCCCCAGAGACTGGCTCTGTGCACTCGGGGCAATCATGTTACTGTATCAAAGCACACAGTCAGGATCTGCCCGAGTTAGAGGAAACTAATTTGGACTGGGAGACCTTGCGCTGACTTCCTGTCCACTTCTGTCTCCTGGAGTCTTACACAGCAAAACTAGGTGCCAAGTGCGGAAGCTGCCTATCGGCCATGGCATAGACCAGAGACCCCTGCCTATCCTCTGCATCCTGCCTCACCTGGGAATCTTCAGCATGCTTAAACAAGATGACAATGAATAGGGTACTGCCATACAGCATGCAGCAGTATGATTATGAGACACAGCAGGGGAGCTCTGGGACCGGCATCCGGCAGATGTCTAATCACTGCCAGGAGTATTCAGCCAGCCCAGCACTAGGGCATTTTTAGAGAAGCTCACAATAAGGCATGATTCTGCCCTGTTGGCGGGCCCCCTGAGACCTGCTATGGTTGCCTAGTGGCAAATCCGCCCTGCTGTAAGTGAACAACTCTTCACTTCTGGCTGCAATTTTGCCTTGGGGAGTTAAGAAAGTAGAACTTTCCATGCATCACGTTACCAAAGAGATTGTAGCACCATCTCATAGAAATTTACAACACTTACCAACACTTTTAACTCATTCAAGGGGAATGTCCTGGAATGCTTGAGATTTACTTTATTAATATTTACTGGGTCATGAAGAAACCCATAGGGGGGAATTAATTTGGGTGTCTCGCGCCTAATTTTGAATTACCTTGGGTATGTGCGCTCTCGATACCAAAGGTATCCAATTTAAAAAAAATGGTTACAGCATTAAAAACCCTGTGGCGTAGGAAAAAAAAAAAAAGGATACGCACCTGCCTGGTGCTCTCTGGTTGTCTTCACGGTCCCCGGTGCACTTCCCTCCATCTTCCCACTGGAGAGGGGGCTGCTGGTAGGCTCAATGGCTACCGGGAGATGTAGCTCTCCCAGTGGCCAACTCTGGGAAGTTTCATACTGCAAGGTGGGTCACACAAACTTACCGTTGGTCACACCCACACACACACATACTTACACATACTCATACACATTGACACAACACTACATACTCACTGCTACTACAGAAGACCGGATCCCCTGACTCTGGAGGAGAAGACACCACTTCGGAAGGTGAGTAATTGCAGACTAATTAAGTTAATTGGAAACATCCAATTGCTTAATTAATCCTCGGAAAGGGGAGTCTTGCTGCAAGGGTGCCAGGGCAAGTCATGGTGATTTTTCCCAAAAAATGATTCTAGGAAAAGTCAGACATGCTCTGGAGGTATGAGAAAAGAGAAGGGTGATTTCTGTAGAAATCACTGCATCCCATTTTCAGTCCTCTCTGAATTGGAAAATCCCGCGACTGCATGAAAACCCTGCCTTCAGTTGAATCCCCCCATAGACCAATTAGTTGTCTAAACATGAGACATGAAATGAACAGGTTTTTAAATTGTAAATTGAATTAAACTATATTTGCAGTGTATGCAGCTTTTTTTTTTAAGGTAGTTAAAATTGTCAGTATAAAAGTATAAAAAAAATACCACTTTTGTGTTGGATGAAGAACTTCTAGCCACATGCATATACTGTACGTTTAATGATGTATTACTGCAATAAATCATTTGGAAGGATAAACAAATGTTGACATTGATAAATTAGTGTATGTGTTGACTATGATATTACAATCCAAAGTGGGTGCAATCCTCATTTATATAGCTAGTATAAATCACTCTACAAATAGCTGCCACACAGTCACAGATGCAAACAGGCGAAATGCTTGAATGCCAGTTAACTATAGAGCAATATTTTATTCCGTAGTGTTCAGCGTAATTACTTAATAAACCTCTTTCCGCACAAAGGAAATGTCTGGTATCTGAATTGGTTTGTTCAATAATTTGTGTTTCTTTCTAATATAAGATTTGGGGAGAGATTTTCTAAGGTACATTTTTTATGTGTCATGCACTGGATTCGTTTTTCAGATCCAAACCGTAGGACTTAGTATCCTGCAGACTAAAATCTAAAACCAAATCTGATTTGTTACAGTTTGCAAGCCTTTAAACTGCATGCAGGTTCTCTGGGGCGGATAAACAATTAAGAAAATGATGGGATACCCATGCCGCCCTAGAGAGTACCATCTCACTGCTGAGTAGCACTAGGGCAATCTGGATACCCCTTACCAGAGGACACCTGTGTAATACTCTCAATATAAGGTGCAAACCATTGCTGCACAAGCATACTCTGACAGCCCATGACTGTTCTTTGCATACTGGTGCTTGTAGAATTACAAGTGGTATCATGCACATGGGCACTAGTGCATACTATCTTTGTAGTGCCATAAGTGTGCACGGAGTTATAGTCCTATCAGTGCTTTGGGGATGTTAACTAGCTAGTACATGCTCATCAAGTTTGAAATCCAGCAAAGTTGATGGGCATGTACTCATTTCAGAGATCTCAACAATATGTTAAAAGGCAAAACCCTTGCACGTCCTTGTGGCGTGCAATATTTTTATTATATGGAGTGTTACCTCCAATCATAATTGTGTGAGTGGTTAAATATTGCAAGGGCGTGCATTGGTTAAGGGGTCATAGCCCCTTGCAACGGCATGAACAGCGCACACAGGGCCTTACTGAATAGGTGCTGTGGTTGGGGGAGTGGCGGGTGCGGGCAAGGGCAGTTTGCGGGGGTACCGTGGGTGGGGGAGGGGTTGGTGCAGTGATGCCACGGGTGGGGGGGTCCGGAGCCACTGCGGGTGGAGGAGGAGCGGCTGCGGGGGTCGCGGTTGGGGGAGGGGGTTTGGAGCCACCACGGGTGGTGGAGGGGGGTGTGAGGGTGCCGCAGATGGGGCCCGGAGGTACTGCGAGTGGCGAAGGGGCGGGGGTAATGCTTCTCCTGCTTCTCCTCCCGGAAGCAGCTAAGCTGCTGTCCTCCCTTTGGCAGTGGTTCTCCCGGAGACTCTCACAGCAGCCAAGCAGCCAGTCACTATTGTTAGCGCTGATGTCCCAATGCGACGCATTACAGGGAAGAAGATGTACTCAAACTACAGCTGCCAGCAGCCCTTAGCGCCGGAATGCTTAGGCGCTAAAGGCTGCTGGGAGCTGTAGTTTATTTAGTGCGTCTACTTTCCTGTAATGCGGCACGTTGGGACACCGGCGCTAACAATAGTGACTGGCTGGCAGAGCTGACTGACTCTCTGAATCAATGTAAGAGGTGAGAGTGCTGTTCAGTGTCAGTGACACTGCACACCCACTGCACTGCACAGCACTGTCACCTTTTACATTGATTCAGCGTCCAGACATTACACTCTGCGATATCACGCACTCTATCCGTTAAATTAGCCATCCCCGGGCTTCCAGGCCGGCAGCCCAGGTGCTGTGTTGTGGAGTCAGGGCCTCTGGGGGATCTGGGAGCGGCTGTGGAGGGGAGGCACTTCTGTGATATCATGTGCAGAGAAGGCTCCGGGGCTCAGAGAGTATGCGGGGCAGGGAGGGCTATGAAAGCCTTCCGCTGTGCTGCTTTCATATACATCTAAGGCAGTGGCCGCAGCAGCTTTTGTTCCACCTGCGCCGCGGCTAGGGAGTGGGGATTGTTGATGGCGGAGGGGGAAGGCGGACTGGCAGCAGGACATAGGATGTTGAAGTAAAAGGATTTTTTCCCCCTATCTACAGCGCAGAGACTTGCTGCAGATGCAGTGGCATACCCTCCCGCTGCACCTTTTTGGCAGGTACAGTACCTCTTTTTATGGTCTGTACCGATTTTTGGCTCTCCAAACTGCCATTGAAAGTACAGGAAAAGGGGCGTGACCACGCCCCTTTTCAAATTTGTAGCGATTTTGTATGTGTAAATTGTTGGAGGGTATGTTGCTGCAGGTGCAGTGGGCCTATTTTGGGATGTGGACCTGGAGCTGCAGCTCCATCAGCCCCATTGTTTATCCTGCTCTGGGAACATAGTTCAAAACACAGGAGTCAAAGGGCAGAGCCTCCCATTGGATGTAACCTGTGTGGAAGGGCGTTACTCGCCCAATCAGCTGTGGACTGGGTGTGATAGACCTGCTGCTAACCCAATGAGAGCTCCTAGCCATGCACAGCGTTATACACAAAGGCACAGAGTCATAGATCTGGGCTATTATATAGGAGATATTTACTATATACGACAGCTTACAGGGGCAGTCTGTGCATGCCCTACCCATCCACACCCCGCTTACGTACGATACGGTACAATGGAAACATTTTGTAGCTACTAGTAAATTTCAGAGTGATAGTAATAAAATAAGTGCTGCCCTCTAGCAAGTTGTGACCCTGGGAAATTCACACTGGATTTACCTTTTAAATTATTGTCGCTTTACAAAATCAAGCTGCTTCACAGAACCTATTGAGTCTACCCCCATCAGGCTTCCACCCTTATCTTTATCATGCAATATGCAATTTGTTATAACCAGGGCCGGCTCTACCATTAGGCAGCTTTAGGCGGCTGCCTAGGGGCGCCAGCCCCTGGAGGGCACCACTGAATTCATCTAGCAAAACACTGAATGATGTCTCTGTATGCAGCCTCCTCCTTTTACACTGCGCTGGCTGCTGCTGTAGGTCTAATCAGGTGCAGCCACCACTATCAGGCTGTACCACATGGTGCCTCAGTGCTTCCTTTGTGCCAACACGTGTAACCTCAAGTCATGTGAAGACACATAGCAGACGGATGTAACTATGGCTCCCGAGGGGCGCTCTCACGGCCGCTTCTCATAGCCCTGATGCACCTCCTGCAAGGGGGTTGCAGGTTAGGGGGCACCAGGTTGAAGCTTTGCCTAGGGTGCAGAGACCTTGCACCGGCCCTGGTTATAACAGTACACTGTTTAAAAACATGTTATACATATTTATTATTTATTTACAGTATTACTTATATACAGTAGCATACACATATTTCATAGCACAAAAAGTGTTGCAATGTGTACTAAACGTGACCATTTCCATGTGTATCAAGTTTATTTACTCTTACGTCCTAGAGGATGCTGGGGTCCACATTAGTACCATGGGGTATAGACGGGTCCACCAGGAGCCATTGGCACTTTAAGAGTTTGAGAGTGTGGGCTGGCTCCTCCCTCTATGCCCCTCCTACCAGACTCAGTTTAGAAAATGTGCCCGGCGGAGCCGGTCACAGCTAGGGGAGCTCTACAGAGCTTTTCTAGTAAAGTTTAACTTAGAGGTTTTTTTTATTTTACACGGAGGCTGCTGGCAACAGCCTCCCTGCAGCGAGGGACTAAGGGGGGGAGCAGTGTCCACCCTGCGGGGTCTAAACCACTGTCTCAGCTGACTGGACACTGAGCTCCAGAGGGGTCTGACCGTTCTCCGCCACAGGGGACCGCTCGCCCGAGCAGCATGCCGCCAACCCCTTACAGAGCTGAAAAAGTGGTGAGTGAGACACCGACCCCCCTAGCAAGCAGGGTGGGAGGGGGTGGCGGTGTGAAGATGGTGGCAGCGGGGACGGAGCGCAGTGATAACTGCGCTCCTGGGAAGGTTCAGCGGTACATGGTGTGGTGCTGTGAGGGGCGCCCTGGGCCAGCGCTTACCTCCAACACTGGTCCAGAAGCTTGTCGGGGTCCTCGGATCTCAACCAGCACTAATTCCTCAGGCCAGTATAATTCATGAAGAGCGGGAAGACAGCGCCATTAAGGGGGCGGAACTTCTCCTCAAAGCGGACCCAGCAGCGTTTCAGCGCCTTTTCCTGCCTGCACAGCGCTGAGAGGAAGAACAGGTCCCTCCACAGCAGCTCCAGCTATCTGCACACGGTACCAGGGGGTTGTAGAAGGGAGGGGAAGCTGTAATAAGACTGTGTGTCCTACTAAGGTGCACAGTCAGCGCTGACAAGGGGTCTCCCTTTGCTAAAAGCGCTGTGTGTGGGTTGGCTCCAATCTCTGTGTCTCTCTTACCATTCTTGGGGGGGGGGGGGGGGGGGACTCTGTCTGCCCTCACGTGTGTGTGTGTGTGTGTGTGTGTGTGTGTGTGTGTGTGTGTGTGCGTGTGCATGTGTGTGTGTGTGTGTGTGTGTGTGTGTGTGTGTGTGGAGTGTTTGGTGGTCTACTTTAGCTATGTCCAGGGACACTGTGTCATATGCTGCAGAGGACCTATCCTCCCAGGATGATCCCATTCCATGTAATCAGGATAGCACTGGTTTAGCACAGATACCAGCAAGGGAGCCTGAGTGGTTTTCCTCTATCAAATCTTAGATTTCTCAGATTTCTGACAGGGTTGAAAGTAATGAAATTGCAACCCAGGTATTACAGAGCTCTATGGCAGTATGGCCGGGTTCTGGTACCTCAGGACACCCTGCTACTGTATATACCCCCACAAACGTGCGCTTGTACATGTCACACAAGACGACACGGATACCGATTCTGATACCACAGACGGTGATGGAGATGTGTTGCGGGGGTCCGCATCTCTTGCAGAGGGGGTGCAATTGTTGATAGAGGCTATCAGGGATGTGTTGAATGTTAAGGATGCCACTGATCAGGTTGAGGAGGCTTTTTTCACTGAAAATAAAAAAGCCTTGCTAACCTTCCCTGTGTCAAAGAAATTGAATGCTATATTTGAAAAAGCATGGGTAAACGCAATATACATGATTCAGCAGGTTTTATGGTAGAATCCATGAAAGACCTGGGTTCCATGGCTGTGGCAATATCTTCCATGTCTGTTTCAGCTCGTCGGGGACTGTGGCTGCACCAGTGGTCCGCCAACGCGGAATCAAGAAAAAGTGTGGAGTCCCTACCCTATACAGGTCAGGCTCTCTTTGGGGAAGCTCTAGACGCGTGGCTATCCACAGCTACAGCAGGTAAATCTCCGTTTCTTCTCTCAGCAGCACCTGCTCCGAAGAAATCCTTCTCTTCATCTGCAACACAGTCCTTTCGGCCTAACAAGCCTAGAAGGGCCAGAACGTCCAATACCTTCTTTAGTGGAGGTCGAGTTAAGTCCAAGAAACCTGCAGCTGCAGGTTCCCAGGAACAAAAGCCTGCTTCAGTTACGCTAAAGTCCTCCGCATGACGGTGGACCGTGCGGCCTGGAGGTGTGGCCAGTGGGAGCGAGACTCAGACACTTCAGTCAGGTCTGGGTATCGTCCAGCCTGGATCCCTGAGTGATAGATTTTGTATCCCAGAGATACAGGCTGGAATTTCAAAGTCTCCCACCTCATCGCTTTTTAAAATCAGGCTTACCAACTCTGTTGGCAGACAGCACAGTACTACAAGACGCTGTCCAAAAGCTGGTGGAGGCACAGGTCATTGTGCCAGTACCACCTCACATGCATAACAAAGGTTACTATTCAAACCTTTTCGTGGTACCGAAACCGGATGGTTCGGTCAGGCCCATTCTGAACCTAAAATCATTGAACCCCTTTCTAAAGGAGTTCAAGTTCAAGATGGAGTCTCTCAGGGCAGTGATATCAGGTCTGGAAGAAGGGGAATTCCTGGTATCCCTGGTTATCAAGGATGCGTACCTCCACATTCCGATCTGGCTGCCGCATCAGGCTTATCTCCGTTTCGCATTGCTGGACCGTCATTTCCAGTTCCAGGCCCTGCCATTCGGCCTCTCCACAGCACCAAGAGTGTTTACCAAGGTGATGGCAGAAATGATGATTCTCCTCCGCAAAAAGGGTGTGAACATCATTCCATATCTGGATGATCTGCTGATAAAGGCATCTACCAAGGAGAAGCTGCTGCAGTCCATTGTTCTCACAAAACGCCTCCTCAGGAGTCATGGTTGGATTCTGAACCTTCCAAAGTCACATTTGGAACCAACCCAGAGGTTGTCCTTTCTGGGAATGATCCTGGATACGGAAGTGCAGAAGGTGTTTCTTCCACAGGAACAGGCGTTAGTGATACAAACTATGGTCTGGGATGTCCTGAAGCCAGCACGGGTGTCAGTTCATCAATGCATTTGCCTATTGAAAAAGATGGTGGCCTCTTACGAGGCTCTCCAGTACGGGAGGTTCTATGCTCGGACCTTCCAACTGGATCTCCTGGACAAGTGGTCAGGATCTCATCTCCACATGCACCAGAGAATTCGTCTGTCGCCAAAGGCCAGGATTTCACTCCTCTGGTGGCTCCAATTGCCTCACCTTCTGAAGGGCCACAGGTTTGGGATTCAGGACTGGGTCCTTCTAACCATGGATGCAAGCCTTCGGGGCTGGGGAGCAGTCACTCAAGGAGTAACCGTCCAAGGACGGTGGTCAAGCCTGGAAGCCGGCCTGCCCATCAACATCCTGGAACTAAGAGCCGTCTACAACAGTCTTCTTCAGGCGGCCCCACTTCTAAGAAATCAGGCCATTCAAGTGCAGTCGGACAACGTAACAACAGCGGCTCACATAACCCGACATGGTGGAACGAAGAGCAGAGCGGCAATGTCAGAGGTGACAAGAATACTTCTCTGGACAGAAAAACACGCGTTGGCGCTGTCAGCCATCTTCATTCTGGGAGTAGACAACTGGGAAGCAGACTTCCTCAGCAGACACGATCTCCATCCAGGGGAGTGGAGTCTCCATCCGGAGGTGATCAAGCAAATAACAGACCTTTGAGGATTACCCCAAATAGACATGATTTCCTCTCGTCTCAACAAGAAGCTTCGGCGTTATTGTTCCAGGTTGAGGCAGTGGCAGTGGACACCCTGGTGTCTCTTTGGGTGTTCCAGTCAGTGTACGTGTTTCCACCACTCCCACTCATCCCAAGAATCCTAAAGCTCATAAGGAGAACAAGGGTTCAAGCGATCCTCATTGCCCCAGACTGGCCAAGAAAGGCTTGGTATGCGGACCTTCTGAATCTTCTGCAAGCAGATCCGAGGCCTCTTCCTCTTCTGGAGGACTTGCTGCAACAGGGGCCGTTCGTCTATCAAGACTTACCGCGGCTACGTTTGACGGCATGGAAGTTGAGCGCCTGATACTTGCTCGGAAGGGCATTCCGAAGAAGGTCATTCCTACCCTGATACAGGCTAGGAAAGGGGTAACGTCTAAACATTACCATCGTATTTGGAAGAAATATGTCTCGGTGTGAATCCAAGAAGTTTCCTACGGTGGAGTTTCAACTCGGACGTTTTCTCCTCTTCCTGCACGCAGGTGTGGATATAGGCCTGAGGTTAGGGTCTGTGGAGGTTCAGATTTCGGCCCTGTCCATTTTCTTTCAGAAACAATTGACTGCCCTGCACATCCAACCTCCCTTTGTACCGCCTATGGCGCCTTGGGACCTTAACGTGGTGTTGCAGTTCCTCCAGTCAGATTGGTTTGAGCCTCTACAGGAGGTTGAGGTAAAATTTCTTACATGGAAGGCGGTCACGTTGTTGGCCTTAGCTTCTGTTAGACGTGTGTCCGAGTTGGGGGCTTTATCCTGTAAAAGCCCTTACTTGATCTTCCACGAAGATAGAGATGAGCTCCGGACACGTCAGCAGTTTCTTCCGAAGGTTGTGTCGGCATTTCATATCAACCAACCTATTGTGATGCCAGTGGCTACTGACTCCTCAATTACATCAAAGTCCTTGGATGTTGTAAGGGCTCTGAAGATATATGTGAAGAGAACTTCTCGTCACAGAAAGTCGGACTCTCTGTTTGTCCTATATGATTCCAAGAAAATTGGGTGTCCTGCTTCTAAGCAGACTATTTCTCGCTGGATTAGGTTCACTATCCAGCACACTTATTCTACGGCAGGACTGCCGTGTCCAAGATCTGTCAAGGCCCACTCTACTCGTAAGGTGGGGTCTTCCTGGGCAGCTGCCCGGGGTGTCTCGGCATTGCAACTTTGCCGAGCTTCAACTTGGTCTGGGTCGAACACGTTTGCAAAGTTTTACTAGTTTGATACTTTGGCCTCTGATGATCTGAAGTTCAGTCAATTAGTTCTGCAGGAGCCTCCGCGCTCTCCCTCCCATTTTGGGAGCTTTGGTACATCCCCATGGTACTAATGTGGACCCCAGCATCCTCTAAGACATAAGAGAAAATAGGATTTTGGTTACCTACTGGTAAATCCATTTCTCGTAGTCCCTAGAGGATGCTGGGCACTCGCCCAGCGCTTTGTTTTCCTGCAAACGTTATTTGGTTTAGTACAACTTCATTTTAGTTGGGTACTGCATTGTTACTTGGTAAGTAATGTTTCAGCAGTTGCTGAGTGTTCAAGCTTCGTTGGCTTGACGTGCCTTGTATGTGTGAGCTGGTATGACTCTCACCACTATCTGTGTATAATCCTTCTCTCGAAGATGTCCGTCTCCTCGGGCACAGTTTCTAGACTGAGTCTGGTAGGAGGGGCATAAAGGGAGAAGCCAGCCCACACTCTAAAAACTCTTAAAGTGCCAATGGCTCCTGGTGGACCCGTATATACACCATGGTACTAATGTGGACCCCAGCATCCTCTACGGACTACGAGAAAAGGATTTACCGGTAGGTAACCAAAATCATATTTTTCCCCAAAAATATTTTATTGAAGAACTTCACATTACAAAAAAGACACATATACTTGAAGAACTTCACATTCCAAAAAGACACATATACATTACAGGAAAGTGCAAATAGTATGACAGTATCTTGTTTAATATCAAAAATCTACACATGATACATTAGGAAGAAACATATAGAGTGAGAGAACTGCACGTAACCCAGCAAATCATATAGAAGTATATGAGATCAAGAGAAAATTACACATATAGAGATGGAGAGCAAATAACCCAAAATGGAGAACAGTCCATTGGTAGTATCTCTTAGTTGTACCAAGATGTTAGTGTTACAGCCTGACGAAGGGTCTTCTTCACAAGTGAGGGCAAAGTACGTCCATATGGCAGCCAGATTGCAAAACACTTCTCAGCTCTATTTCCTTATTAATTGACATTTCTAGCCAATCCATATGAAATAAGTAAGAAATGCGTGGCATTAACAAAGTTAAGGTCAAAGTATCTGAGGAGACCAACTGGGAGAGAATGGTTTTCTTTCTTGCTGCAGCAATTTTGGTTAATAAAATGTGATGCCCCAAAGTAGCTCTGGAATGTCTGGGAATCGGATATATGTCCGAGACGGACCATTTGGCAGGAACAGTAATAGGTATACCCAGGGGATCTTTAATATAATATATATATATATATATATATATATATATATATATATATATAGGCAATAGATCAACATTTTGTAACTTCTGGGCAGCTCCACATACGATGATAATCAATCAATGTAATTTAGGAATAATGTAAGCATGATGTACTGTAGTAGCTTGTAGTGCATCTCTGCATAGGAGGCAGAGATTAGAGTTTTATTGAGGCACTTAAGAGTAGTAAATATTAGAGATGAGCGGGTTCGGTTTCTCTGAAACCGAACCCGCACGAACTTCATGTTTTTTTCACGGGTCCGAGCAGACTCGGATCCTCCCGCCTTGCTCGGTTAACCCGAGCGCGCCCGAACGTCATCATGACGCTGTCGGATTCTCGCGAGACTCGGATTCTATATAAGGAGCCGCGCGTCGCCGCCATTTTCACACGTGCATTGAGATTGATAGGGAGAGGACGTGGCTGGCGTCCCCTCCATTAGAAATTAGATTAGAAGAGAGAGAGAGATTGTGCAGAGTCAGACAGAGTTTACCACAGTGACCAGTGCAGTTGTTGTTAGTTAACTTTTATTTATTTTAATATATATCCGTTCTCTGCTATATCCGTTCTCTGCCTGAAAAAAAACGATACACAGCAGCAGCCAGTCACACAGTGTGACTCAGTCTGTGTGCACTCAGCTCAGCCCAGTGTGCTGCACATCAATGTATAAAAGGCAAAGCTTATAATAATTGTGGGGGAGACTGGGGAGCACTGCAGGTTGTTATAGCAGGAGCCCCCAGGAGTACATAATATTATATTAATTTAAAATTAAACAGTGCACACTTTTGCTGCAGGAGTGCCACTGCCAGTGTGACTAGTGGTGACCAGTGCCTGACCACCAGTATAGTAGTATATTGTTGTATGTATTGTATACTATCTCTTTATCAACCAGTCTATATTAGCAGCAGACACAGTACAGTGCGGTAGTTCACGGCTGTGGCTACCTCTGTGTCGGCAGTCGGAACTCGGCAGGCAGTCCGTCCATCCATAATTGTATTACAATATATACCACCTAACCGTGGTATTTTTTTTTCTTTCTTTATACCGTCATAGTGTCATACTAGTTGTTACGAGTATACTACTATCTCTTTATCAACCAGTGTACAGTGCGGTAGTTCACGGCTGTGGCTACCTCTGTGTCGGCAGTCGGCAGGCAGTCCGTCCATCCATAATTGTATTATTATTATAATATATACCACCTAACCGTGGTTTTTTTTCCATTCTTTATACCGTCGTCATAGTGTCATACTAGTTGTTACGAGTATACTACTATCTCTTTATCAACCAGTGTACAGTGCGGTAGTTCACGGCTGTGGCTACCTCTGTGTCGGCACTCGGCAGGCAGTCCGTCCATCCATAATTGTATTATTATTATAATATATACCACCTAACCGTGGTATTTTTTTTTCTTTCTTTATACCGTCATAGTGTCATACTAGTTGTTACGAGTATACTACTATCTCTTTATCAACCAGTGTACAGTGCGGTAGTTCACGGCTGTGGCTACCTCTGTGTCGGCAGTCGGCAGGCAGTCCGTCCATCCATAATTGTATTATTATTATAATATATACCACCTAACCGTGGTTTTTTTTCCATTCTTTATACCGTCGTCATAGTGTCATACTAGTTGTTACGAGTATACTACTATCTCTTTATCAACCAGTGTACAGTGCGGTAGTTCACGGCTGTGGCTACCTCTGTGTCGGCAGTCGGCAGGCAGTCCGTCCATCCATAATTGTATTATTATTATAATATATACCACCTAACCGTGGTATTTTTTTTTCTTTCTTTATACCGTCATAGTGTCATACTAGTTGTTACGAGTATACTACTATCTCTTTATCAACCAGTGTACAGTGCGGTAGTTCACGGCTGTGGCTACCTCTGTGTCGGAACTCGGCAGGCAGTCCGTCCATCCATAATTGTATTATTATTATAATATATACCACCTAACCGTGGTTTTTTTATTGCGCCTCATTGCACCTCTTTTTTTCTTTGCGTCATGTGCTGTTTGGGGAGGGTTTTTTGGAAGGGCCATCCTGCGTGACACTGCAGTGCCACTCCTAGATGGGCCCGGTGTTTGTGTCGGCCACTAGGGTCGCTAATCTTACTCACACAGCTACCTCATTGCGCCTCTTTTTTTCTTTGCGTCATGTGCTGTTTGGGGAGGGTTTTTTGGAAGGGACATCCTGCGTGACACTGCAGTGCCACTCCTAGATGGGCCCGGTGTTTGTGTCGGCCACTAGGGTCGCTTATCTTACTCACACAGCGACCTCGGTGCAAATTTTAGGACTAAAAATAATATTGTGAGGTGTGATGTGTTCAGAATAGGCTGAAAATGAGTGTAAATTATGTTTTTTGAGGTTAATAATACTTTGGGATCAAAATTACCCCCAAATTCTATGATTTAAGCTGTTTTTTAGGGTTTTTTGAAAAAAACACCCGAATCCAAAACACACCCGAATCCGACAAAAAAAATTCGGTGAGGTTTTGCCAAAACGCGTTCGAACCCAAAACACGGCCGCGGAACCGAACCCAAAACCAAAACACAAAACCCGAAAAATTTCAGGCGCTCATCTCTAGTAAATATATTTTTAAGAGGTGTGGTTGGACCTTGCCTAGGTCGATGGAACATTTAGTTTGTACATACAAAAGGGAAGTTGAGCAACCTCCCCCAGGACAGCCATTCAGCACACCATCTATGCACATATATTCTATCAGCCTCAAGGCTCGGACTGGCCCATAGGGGTACAGGGGAAACCACCGGTGGGCCCCACTGCCTGGGGCCCACCCTCTCAATTATACATTTTGAATACATACCCTCCAACATTTTACACATAAAAATCGGTACAAATTTAAAAAGGGGCGTGGCCGAGTGTAAAGGGGGCGTGGTCACGTCCCTTTTCCTATACTTTCAATGGAATTTTGGCGAGTCAAATCGGTACAAACCAAAAAAAATGGTACTGTACCTGTTAAAAAGGTACAGTTGGAGGGTATGTGAATATGTTACATTACACTGCACAGGACTATGGTGTATTTTCTACAGTGCATTGATGTTATTAATCTGGTACATTATCATGCATGCACTAGCAGTATTTACTATATATATTATTTATCAAGGGGCCCAGACCATGCACAAATGGTTTGCAAAGCCTCTAATAATGGGCCCCTACTACTGCATTTCCCCAGTGAGCCCATTATGTTCCAGTCTGACACTGTCAGCCTCTGATAACTTTAAGAGTAATTTAGCCACATACTGTAACTGCAAATTTGGTAATGTACGTGCTCTAGAGTGATTACTAAGGCTACATATGGAATAGTCATGAGCCACTCTTTAAGCTGCACTAGCCATACAGTTTTTTTTTTAATTTAGACGCTAAGGAGTTAAACATTCTTTGTTTCCAGACAGCATTTAAAATTAAAAACTAGTGCACAAAAATCTTTAAAAAGTGCACAATAATACATTGTAATCTGTCATTTTACTACTGCAGTTTACAGCATGACAGAAAACCTCTAATGAGTTGCTGTACAGAACCTTTTCCTATTGTGCCTATGCAGCAATTTTCATAAATTACAGTTTTGCTTGTAAAAAGTTCATATTTTTAGTGTGGGACTGGAGCATGAAGGGCCCAGCGGGCAAAAGCAGTTGTAGGGGCCCATGTTTAGGGATGTGACTAGTCTCCAGAGGGGGTGTGATCAGCTGACACAGAAGTTTGGCTAATCATTATAGTGTACATGGGGTGTATGTAGAAAATTCTACTAGTGCATATGATAATGTGCCAGATTAATAACAGCAATCCCCTGTACAGAATACACCATACCTCCCAACTTTTGGCTTGTTGATAGCGGATGCTTGTTGCTGCAGATGCTCCTCCCATGTCTGACTAAAAATGGCTATGTCGTCAAGGTACAGTATGCCTGGGCAAAGTCCTGACACCCTGTCAGTAGGTGATCTATGGTACGCTGAAAGGAGGCTGGGGCATTCTTCATCCCAAAGGACATGGCAGTAAATTCAAAGAGCCCAAATGGGGTGCTGAATGCAGATCTCTCCTATGCCTCCCTGGTAAGGGGTATCTGCCAGTATCCTTTGCTAAGATCCAGAGTGGATACATAGCGAGCCACCCCCAACCTAATAGCTCATCTACCTGGGGCATGGGGTATGCGTCTGTCACTGTCACCTCATTCAGCCTCCTATAGTCCACGCAGAAGCAAGTACTGCCAACCTTCTTGGGCACTAGGACTACGCTGGCGGTCCAGGGGCTATGCGATGGTACAATAACACCAAGCACCAGCATTTCATCGACCTCCCTTTTGATCATATCACTCACCTCGGGGTTCACCCAATAAGCGGATTGCCTAGTGGGCCGAGTCTCTCCTGTGTTGACATGATGGGCCACTATATGAGGGCGCCCTGGCCTGCTTGCGAATTGTTGCCTTTCTACCTCCAATACCTCCCTCATCTGTTGGGCCTGGGTTTTGGTTAACTGCGGCCTATGGGCACTGCCTCTACTCCTAGGTCCCCCTTGGTGGCTGCTAGAATGTCAGGGATGGGGTCAGTCTCTGGGTCATCCATCGGTGGGCAGCAGATTGCCACCGGCCCTATCTCCCTGGTGACATATTTCTTTAACCTATTAATGTGGTAGGTACCCACCCGCTTACCTGTTGGGTTTAGGGCAATAATGTAATCTACCAGGCACTTCCAATCCACTACAGTATAAGGCCCTGCCCAGGTCACCTGTAACTTATGATTTCGGGCAGGTACTAGCACCATCACTTTCTGTCCAACCTCTAGCTCCCTTTCCTGCACTCGTTGGTTATAGTACCAGCACTGTCTTTCCTGTACGCCCAGGGTGTGGTCATGCGCAAGCTGCATCAGCCTCTGCAGTTTCTCCTTCATTTGTACTACATATTCCAAGATGGGAACCTTAGGTTTCTGGAATGACCCTTCCCAGCTCTCCCTGACTAGGTCCAGTGGTCCCCTTACCCTTCAGGCATACAGTAACTCAAAAGGAGAAATTCCAGTTGAATCCTGCGGCACTTCGCGGTACGCGAATAATAGCTGCTGCAAGGACTTCTCCCAGTCTCCCCCCTCCGATTCAGCAAATGCCCACAGCAACTGCTTTAGGGTCAAATTAAATCTCTCACAGAGACCATTAGTCTGGGGGTGATAAGGGGTGCTGCATAACGTATGGACCCCAAAGTTGTCCGATACTGTCTGCAGCAAGTCCCCTTGAAATTGCGTACCTTGATCAGTCACTACTACTTTGGGAAATCCTATGCGACTAAAAACATCCATAAGGGCCTGGGTGATATGTTCAGCATCTATGGATGCCAATGCCACTGCCTCAGGGTATCTAGTCGCGTAATCAACTACAGTCAGTATGTATTTCTTTCCTGATCTGCTTGGCTTCTTTAAAGGCCCCACAATGTCCATGGCCACTCTCTTAAATGGCTCACTTATGACAGGCATGGGTTGTATGGGCACCCGGCATGGGGGTTCCTCAAGGTGTTGGCAGACCTCACATGACTCTCTATACTGTTACTCTCTATACTGTTTAACCTCCTGATTAACCCCAGGCCAGAAGAAATGTTGCAACAGCTGGGCACGGGTTTCCCAAACCCCTAAGTGGCCTGCTAAGGGAGTGTCATGGGCAAGGGCCAGCAACCGGGCTCGGTACTGCTGTGGAACAATCAACTGTTTTCTTAGGACCCTGGGCTCTAATGGGTCTGCTTTTGCTGGCACACGGTACAGTCTCCCCTCCTCCCACATAATGCGATCCTCCTGAGGCCCCCAATCTGTTCGTCCTGCTGCCCTGCGGAGGCTAGCTAGGGAGGGGTCAATCCATTGGGCTTCCCTAAATGCTACCCTATCTACTTCCCTCAGATTCTCATCACAGTCAGGCAAGTCTGGTACAGGGTTACTCACTGCCAACGGTTCAGGGTTTGTTGCTGTCGTTTCCACCGAGACTCCTGGTGCTGGCATGAGAGGGTCCTCATGCACGGTCTCCAAAGCCTGTGCTTGGCTTCGGGTGATAGCTCCCACAAAGTAACTAGCCAATCCAGCACCCAGATCGTTGCCCAGAATAACGTGAGTGGGTAATCCATCCAAAAGTCCCACAATTACCTCTCCAGAGTCCAGGCCCCAGTCCAGGTGTACCCTTGCCATAGGTATTACAGTGATCTACCCTCCTGCCATGGAGATTTTAACCTTCCATTTCTTCAGTAGTTGGCAGGGGGTAATTAATTCTGTCCGGATAAGGGTGATAGAAGCTCCAGAGTCTCTCAACCCTTGCAGCTCCTACTCATTAACTTTTACAGGTTGTAGGTGGGTCTTCCAATAGCTACCACCTCTACTTGGTATGCTACTTCCTCCACCTCTGGCGCATCAGGAAAGTAGTCCCCTTCCCTCTCTCCAAATGATTCATGGCACACCGCCACCCACAACATGGCAGGTTGGGCACCTGGGAATGGCTGTCTTACCTGTATACAGTCTCGTAGTAAATGCCCCACCTGGTCACAGTTGTAATAGCGCCGGCTTCCAGGTGACGCTGACCCCCGAGGCCTTGAATTCCTGGCTAGGGAAGCTGGGGTATGGATTGGGGAAAGCCAGTGAGGGGGCAATGGTAGATCACGATCCTGCTGGGCCCGTCGGAGGGTTGTCCTCTCCTATGTATTGGCCCCTCTCCACCGAGGTCTGTTAGCTGTGAACTCATCTGCTAGGTGTGCTGCTTTTTCTGCGTTGGTAGGGTTCCGGTCTGCCACCCACTCCATGATCTCTGGAGGCATCTTGTTTAGCAACTGCTCCAAAATAAAAGCATTTTTAATGTCTGCTACAGTAAGGGCTTTCTTCACAGCCAGCCACTTATCACAGTTCCTCCGCAGCAAGTTACTGAACTCTATAAATGAGGCATCTCCATCCGTGCTATAGACCGGAATTTTAGGCGATACGATTCAGCGGTCACCGCATATCTGGCAAGCAGCACACTCCGTACCGCCTCATATACCAGGATCTGCTCTGGACTCAGCGCATGGCATGCCTCCAGTGCCCACCCTCTCAGACTGGGGAACAAATATCGAGGCCACTCTGCTGCCTCAATTCCATGCATGGTCAAAACAAATTCAAACATCTGCAAATGAGTATCAATATCCGAACTGACCTCATCAAAAGGTGGGACCTCATTATACCTTAGCCGGGATGTCTGCCTTATCGCTACTGCCGGGGCGGTTATACTGGTCTGCACCCACAATGCGGCTCCCAGTACTGATGCCCCTTGTCCTAGTGCGGCCAGCAACTCCCGCAACTGATCTGTACTTCCAACGGCCAATACAGGGCCCATTGTAGTGGTTCCAGTGGTTCCTTGACCCTCGGCCTGCTCTGGGATGCAGTCCTCATCATCCTCCTGCCCAGGGTGTTCTTGTTCCCATTCCGCTAGCTTTGCCATTAAGACTGCTCTGGTGTCCGATGCATTAAACTCAATCCGTCTTGTTCGACAGAGGTCCTGTAGTTGATCCTTCTTGCTGTATTGGTAGCATAGCGGGGCGGAATCCATTGCCTGCTGTGGTTTATTCCTTTCTGCTGGTGTCTTGAGTAATCCCACTGCTGCCACCAAATGTGAAGATATCGGGTTCCAAATCACTCAAGCTTGGTGGTAGATGAAAAACCAACCATGGTTTATTGACAGAATAGGTTATAACACAGTTCAGCACACTTCCGTAATCCAATTCTACACGACGATTCCCTCTTGGAACTCCTGACAGAACATTACTTCTTAGTCAGTCACCTGCAACATTCTCCCCTTACCACAGCTCACACTCTCCCTCAGTCGAGGTCACTCTCCTTGTTTCACCCCCCGTCTATGCCTCACACAATCATGTCAGTGAGGGTGTCACAGAGGAGTGGAGACGAGGTGTCTGGGTTCCTTGATTGTGCAGCTAGGGGACTTAAATTACAATGGACTAACTAAACTATATTAAACAACTCTGGCCTCCACTTATCCTGTTAACAGTTACATTGCACACAATATAACTAAATAACCTACATCTTACAAATACAGCAGATAAACATAACTGTACACTGTAACAATAACATCATACAATATAATACAATATTGCCTAGTATATAGCCAAATACAGATTGTCAATTAGTGTAGTCCATGGGATTGGACCAGGGCTAGGGAAGTAATTGCGTGTCTTTTACCACTGTGCAACACAACGCGCCGGCTGTGTCATTACACCCATAATCAAATCTGTATACTTCTCTAGATGGTTTACTACTAGTCCTCATAATTAGTGCACCAACCTTATACTAGGTGCTAAGAATATAGGTCTGTATAGGTGTAATTTCTTTTATATCCAGCTCTGCATAGTTCCCAATTGAGTGAAGACGTACTCACCGAATTTTACCTATTTGAGCACTCCCTATTACAACTCAGTTTCACCTCTTTAGTTATAAGTGGAGATACATTTAGAATGCTTACCATACCCGTACTTGTACGTGCTCATTTCAACACATGTGCAGTACGAATTCACACCCAATATACTCTATAAACAGGCATATGACCAACAATGCATCAGCTTCTTTGTGTGTAAATACTTCTGTATTTAGAGTGAACAAGTTAACTTTTGTTTGGCAAGATAATATGAGCTACAGGCCAGCAGGTCTACATTTGTAAAAATAGTCTCATGTCCATTTCTATCCGTCACACTAAAGATGATAAAGCCAAATGTTGGGAGCCATTTCAGTTTCCTTCCAGTGTTTAGTGCATGTAACATGTTTTTCCTCAGTGTGTGATATCAGCAGACGTAAGCAGTTATTTCACTAAGGAGATTATTGCTACACTTCTCTTCCTGATACAAACTGAAAACTATTCAAATAAGCTAAAATCCAGCAAACTACAAACTTTTTTCACACAACTCTACTGAAAGGTTTAATACTATAGAGAACTTTTCTTTAACTGTAAGTTATGTAACTTTTTAAAATGAAGGTGAAGTACATGTCAGTATTCCAAAAGGTTCTCCATTAACTCAGTGGTCTCATAGAAAAAATTATCTGTAGAGCACATTTAAATGGCTACCACTGGAAATACAAGTGTAAATAATAATAAAAAAATAGTTTTGTGTACTGCAAGCTTATAAACATTACATTGCCTAGCCATATATTAAAATGGCAGATACCCCATCACAGGGTGGTGGTGGAGGATTCTTCTGGCGGTTTTCTGTTGCTCAGAAGCTCTCCCTCTGTACCAAAAACAATCACGGAGGAGGGAAGTATGTAGATGCTTGGTCTGAAAAGGAAAGAAGATATGCACCAGGGCTGGCGCAACCAACTGGATAGGTGCTCTCCCTGCTCTGCTACCCTGCTGTTGTCAGCTGTTGCTGCCAGCTGCCACTGTGCCTGTCAAACAGTATGACAGGCAGTGGCGCCGGCAACATGAAGCATGGCTCTTCTCCTGTCATATCCCTCCCTCTTTTCTCCTCCTGTCTCCTCCCTACTGCACTTGTCAATCTGAATGACAGGCAGCGGCACAGGCAGCATACAGTTTCTGTCTCCAGTCCATCCACTCATCTCCAGAGTCGGATCTCTCCCTCCATCCCTTCTCCTCCCTGTTGCACTTGTATGGCAGATAGGCAGCAGTGGCAGGCATTTAAGTCTTCAGCATTGCACCTCCCCTTCTGTTTAAGTGGCACTACTACTGTGGGCATTATGTGTAAGGGGCACTTCTACTCTGGGCATTGTGTACAAGGGGCACTATTGTGTGGCATAACATGTATAAGGGGTACTACTATGTAGTGTAATGTGACTAAGTGGCACTACTGTGTGACGTAATGTGAATAAGGAGTACTAGTGTGTGATGTAATATGAATTGGGGGACAATACATGAGGTGTAATGTAAATAAGATTGTGCTACTGTGGGGTGTAATTTAATTAGGCTACTTGTGTGTGGCCACACCCCTTCCTTTTGAGACCATACCCCTTTTTTGCAGTGCGCACCACTGGAGTACGCTGTCCCTTTATTAAGCATAGGATGGAGAGTGCAAAGTTATAGTTTGCACTTTGCAGAGGGGCGCAGAAGACCCTGGCACCGACCCTGGGGAGCACTATCAGTGTGTCTGTCTGACTTGTGAGTCTGTGTTATCACGTAATTGCTTAATTTTGAGCACTGAGCTTTAAGAAGTCAGTGAAGACAGAGGGCAGGGAGCTGCAAATCACAGAACTGGCCCCCAAAGCTTTTGCCGCTATACACAGCTTTACATAGCAAATAGTGCCATTATGATGCTCATTCACTTCACCTAAGAAGTGGTGGCAAAACAGGATGTGGGACAATTTCTCAATTTCCCAGGAGCCAAGAGACTCTCCCCAAAATCTATGAATCTCCTGGAGAATTCCAGAAGAGTGGGCAAGTATGTTCTAGCAGTGAAAGTGTGACTGTCCAACAGTCCTGCTTGTGTCTCTGTAGGTCCTGTGTGTTTTTTTTCTCTGACCTTTGAGGCTGGCCTCACAGTTATAGGTTGAGGGAAATGCTGCTGTACTAAGTATAGTGGTATGACACATTTAAACAGCCTTATTTTTCGGCCGAAACTGAACCTGTGAGTTCTCTGTAGAAAATGTTGGGGTGGCCAAATTGGATTGCCCGAAAAGAATACAGGATAAACCCCAGGAAACATTGCTGATGTTTAGAATCTTCTTATTGAATTTCCCCTTAAACTGAATTGTGAGGGGAAAACAGTGGTTATGAAGAAATCAGCTGGCAAAAGTATGGATAAGGACTGGCAGCATTAAGAAAATGTTAGGTTTGTAGCAGAATCACGAGATGTGTTTACTCTGATTCAGAGATTAATGGAAATTCAGTGCCGCTTATAACAGCTTTTAATTTCGGATTTGAAGAAGGAACATGCAGGAGACATCTCAGTAAAAGAGACACCTCCTGCATGTATCTGTGATCCCAGCACTGTGACTGACATTGCAACCACGGATCCAGATCGTGACCATCAGTCGCAATGTTCCATGCAGATGGCCGGCTCACTCAGCTAGCCAATGGAAGCTTCAAGGCCAAGAAGTCTGCGTGGTGACATGCAGACCCTTGACTCTCACCTCCCAGAAAATGAGGACGACATGTCCCTGTTTCCCGGAATGCAGGTCTCTCCCCCCCCCCCCCCCCCCACCTTAAAGTCACTGCCTGTAAATCAGACAACGTCAGTGGGGAACTACAGGTGACATCACAAGGCAGAATGGACCTTGAGCAGCTGCAGATTCCCAGTAATCGGGAATTAGCGAGTGTCCCCTCTCCATTGTAGAACTCTAAATCAGGCCCAGAGTCCAGTATAATCCAATAGCTGAAAGCAGCCCAGAGCAATGATCCAGCAATGTCCCAAAATATAAAGTCTGAATATATTCTTGCATGCAAACATGGAACTGGTAGATGTATGTACACAGCAGTGAACGGAGTTCAGGACACACCAGTAACTGAGATGGGCCCAGAGACCCGCAGCATATCCAGGAAATGACCTAAACACCAAATAAGTTAAGCACAAGTTCCTAACACACTAGATGGATTGCATAGAGCTGAAATGTGTGCTGATGGTGGTCTTGATGAAGACGGACTGGATGCGGTTTTGGCTGAATACTCAAGTCGGGTGTTGCTGGATATTCAACCAGAAGTCATCAAGTTTAAAAATCTTGATTCCGCAATCCTGATCAAAAACATATGGAATTGTAAAATCAGGGATTTTTAACATGAAAAACTTATCCGATTCCCTGACAGATCACTGATCATTGATGGCTGCTGATTGGAGGTTCCAGTCGGGTTAGGGGAATCAGGGAAACGGCACTTAAATGTACATGAAAACGACTCTTTGGTTAAGAGTCAAGAAGTATTAAGTTTGAAAAGTAAGTATACACGCAGTTGGTCACAAAAAGGCTGCATTTAATCTGGATGGAGTACCTAGTTTCAATTGACAGGTTCCAATTTTACTCCTCCTTTGCTGTTAGACCTACAGGACTTTTTTTCTCTATGTATGATCCAGAATAAAGCTGAAGAAACAAACTTTTGGAATAAACTCTATAGGTGGAACCTGTGCATGTTCCTCAAGATCATTCAGTTGCATTAGGGAAAGGTACAGTAATTTCACATGGTTTGGATATTTTTATTTAACTGACCCATAAAACATACATAAGTAAAGAATGCTTAGACATGGCTAAAATCTTCCAATAATCAGAACATTTTAATGAAACATTTTCTAGACCCATCATTTCTAATATTTTATATGAGAAATGTAAGGCCTACAGTAACTTGAATCTATTCTGGATAATACAGCCCCACCAAGCTCTTTTAATGACAAAGGGGGTAAATCAGAGTTGATCGCAGCAGAAAATTTGTTAGCAGTTGAGCCAAACCATGTGCAGTGCAGGGAAGGGGGGACGGGGCAGATATAACATGTGTAGAGAGAGTTAGATTTGGGTCGGGTGTAGGGAGGCCAATCCCGGGATCGGGATCGGCGGGATCCCGGGATTTGGGCCCAAAAATGCCGGGATTTGAATCCCGGGATTGGAGCATCCAATCCCGGGATTCACGGGATTATACTGCGCATGCGCGGCGGCGGGAGGGTGGGTGTGTAAGTAATACTACTTACTAATATTAGGCGGGCGGCAGCCATGAACAAGTTGAATGCGGCGGCACTTCAAAAGTAGTGCCGGCCGCCATTCAATCAGGGAATCAGCGGCAGCCAATCAGGAGCGACTGCTGCGGCCGCTTCCCTGATTGGCTACCGGTCCGCCAGCTCTGGTTGGCTGGCGGACGGCGCTTCATTTGAAATGCCGCCGCGTTCAGTGTGTTCATGGTTGCCGCCCGCCTAATAGTAAGTACTATTACTTACACCCACCCTCTCTCCCTCTGTTCAGTCAGTGGTGCTCCCTACAGCCTTCCTCCCTCCCGCGCCGCTACCAACCCTCCCTGCCGCGACCTACACCCTCCCTCCTGAGTCCCGCACCGCTACCTACACTCTTCCTTCCTCCCGCACCGCTACCTACACCCTCCCTACCTCCCGCACCGCTACCTACACTCTTCCATCCTCCCGCACCGCTACCTACACCCTCCCTACCTCCCGCACCGCTACCTACACCCTCCCTACCTCCCGCACCGCTACCTACACCCTCCCTACCTCCCGCACCGCTACCTACACTCTCCCTACCTCCCGCACCGCTACCTACACCCTCCCTCCAGCGCTGCTCCCTACAACTTTCTCTGATCCCTACTGCAATCCCAGGATTGACCGTTTTTCAATCCCGAATCCCGGGATTGAAAAAACGGCCCGGGATTGGCCTCCCTAGTCGGGTGTGTTCAAACTAAAATCTAAATTGCAGTGTAAAAATAAAGCAGCCAGTATTTACCCTGCACAGAAACAACATAACCCACCCAAATCTATCTCTCTCTGCAAATGTTATATCTGGCCCCCCTACAGTGCACATTTTGCCCAACTGCTAACAAATTTGCTGCTGCGATCAACTTTGAATTACCCCCAAAATGCAGTGCCCAACCTCTATGGGGTGGAAAAGTATAGCTTCCCTTCCCCATGGCGGCTTTATTGCAAGACTAAATATTTATGATAGCTAGCTTTATGGCACAGCCCACATCCGATGTTTATGATAAAAGGCAGACACAATATATCTGGTAGATTTCTAACCCAACACTCCCTAATTCAGTTTGTCACGATCCTAGGCACGGCGATTCCCCAGATACGCCAATCTGCGAATCACTGCCACGTGACACCGCTACTGGATACCTGAGCGCATGCGTTAATGTCAACATGGTCACTGCCACCAGCCAAAGTACAAATGTTTAGGGTATGACCCAAGGCAAACTTATGGCTTTTGCCTGCACCCAGAATTATTAATATTTTGGTAACGCCTCTTTCAAAGAGTTGGGTTGGATACACAACAGAAACCAGATCTAAAATTAGATTTTAATTTAAGTAAAACACTTCAAAGCTTATGTTACAGAAGAGAAAGTTACAAGATATAATGATAAATAGTAAAAATCTCCCTACCCGACCTCTCCGCTCTGCACAAGATCTACGTCTCTCATCCACACGCATTACTTGTTCACACTCAAAATTACAGGACTTTATCCGGGCTTCACCCACTCTGTGGAATGCCCTCCCATGCACAATAAGACTCGTCTCTAGTCTAATAACCTTTAAACGCTCCCTGAAAACTCACCTCTTCAGACAAGCCTATCTAATTCCAGACCCACCCACATAACCTTCAGTGTGTCACGATCTAGGTAATTCCTTATCAGTATTTACCTTCCAAATGCCTCCTGAGACTGTCCCAGTGTTCAAAGCCTGGATTCCATCTGCACTGTCTGCATGCAGCACGCTGCATCTCATTGTCTCAAATCTCTTTACTGTGATTCTGGCAGCTTCATGGTTAAAGCTCACATTCAAGTTACAAACAATCTTTCCCTCCAAAAGCTACCATGGGCGCAGCCATGTTTTCCTTATCACATGTTACCTTTCAGCCTATCAGCTGCACTCTACCCTCAGCCTGATTACACAGCAGCTGCACTCTGGTCCCTGGTTAATCAGCCAGCCAATCCCTGCTTCCCAGCAGGTATAAATATCCTGTTCCTGGGGTGGAAAGATGTCAGTGCTTCAATTGTCTTCAGTGATTCCAGTGTGCAGTTCTCCCATGGACTTTCTCTGCAGTACAGCCTGACTCCCTGGTGATTATACTCTGCAGTGTAACCCGACACTTCAGTGATTAACCCTCTACAGTCTACCCTGATTCACCTGTGTATGAACTCTGGCTTCCCAGCAGCCATTCCCAGCTTCTTCTACAGCTCTCCAGCAATCCCCAGCATCACTTCATGCTTCACCTGTGCTTCTAAGTACAATAGTGCATTTCTATCTGCGAACCCCAGCTTCACTCAAAGCTTACCAACGATCCCCAGCATCACTTATGCTTCACCTGTGCTTCTAAGTACAATAGTGCATACCACTTATACCTCAGATTACTGGTCACAACCAGTAATATTTCAGAGACTCACTTATCACTGTTTTGTTTGGTTGCACATTATCTGACTTTTCGTTTAATAAAAGCACTTAAAGATATTCCTGTTGTCGTGATCACGCCCTCCTAAATTCAAGTACCCGTCAGCCCCTACAACTGAGGCTCCCAGTCACGGTCACCAGCCCTCAGTTGTGACAGTAAGCACTGACCTAATGGATCCGGCCGGAGACCAGGTCCAAGCGACCAGGCCGATGCAAGAACTTGCAGCCTGCCTTGAACGTCAGGAGACTGCACAGGGCCATGTGATCCGCTGTCTCCAGGACCTCTCCTCTCGGCTGGATGGAATACAAGTAACCCTCTGTGGTTCAGGGGCGTCCAGTGTGCCGACTGCAGTACCTTTGGTGGTATCCCCACCCATCATTCCCGTTTCTGCTCCTTGTCTCCATTTACCGACACTTGCCAAGTTTGATGGTTCCCCAAAAGCCTGTCGGGGTTTCCTAAATCAGTGTGAGATATATTTTGAGTTACAGCCTGGCAGTTTCCCAACTGACCACACCAAGGTTGCTTACATCATCTCCCTCCTCAGTGGCTCCGCCCTCGATTGGGTATCACCTCTATGGGAGAAGTCTGATGCCCTGCTCTCTTCATATGCAGATTTCGTGGCAACCTTCAGGCGCATCTTTGATGAACCAGGTCGTGTGACCTCTGCCTCCTCTGATATCCTCCGGCTACATCAGGGGACACGAACAGTCGGTAAATATCTGGTACAGTACCAGATCCTAGCGTCCGAACTTTCCTGGAATGATGATGCTCCTTACTCAGCCCAAGGAGGGGCATCTGTGTCTACAGCCCAAGGAGGGGCGTCTGTGTCTACAGCCCAAGGAGGGGCGTCTGTGTCTACAGCCCAAGGAGGGGTGTCTGTGTCTACAGCCCAAGGAGGGGCGTCTGTGTCTACAGCCCTAGGAGGGGTATCCAATGTTCAAGCTCTAGTAGGGGCATATGAGTCTTCTCAAAAAGGAGTTTCTGATCTGTCAACCCCAGGAGGGGTGCTGGAGAAAACAACCCTGAGAGAGGTGTCTGATTCATCAACCCCAGGAGGGGTCACCAAAGTTTCAGTCCCAAGGGAAGTATCCAGAGCCAAGTTCCCAGATGGAAATTTTTGTGCTACAGATGCAGTTATGAACTCCTGTTTGCCGTCTTCAGAGGGCACCACCCTGTTGGCATCCAGCATGGACCAGGTCCAGGATGGTCTAACTGAACACTCGGATACCACTCATTCCGGTTCTAACCGGATTCTGACTCCTTCAGTTCCAGCTGATTCAACTGTCTTTAGACTCAATCCGGTTCCATCCGTCTGTCTGAAGATTCCTTCGGTTCCAGCCAATTCCGATATCTCTGGACCCAATCCGGTTCCATCCGTAGGTCCAAAGACTCCTTCGGTTCCAGCCGATTCCAATATCTCTGAACCCAATCCGGTCCCATCCGTCTGTCCGGATCAGCCTCCTTCGGTTCCAGCCGATTCCAATACCTTCGGATCTAATCCGGTCCTATCCGTCGGTCTAAAGCCTCCGCCGGTCTCAACCGGTTCAAGTTTGTCTGGACTTAATTTGGTCTCATCCATAGGTCCGGTACAGTCTCCTCTGGTCCCAGCCAGCTCAAGTTCATCAGGATTCAATCTAGATCCTTCCATTTGTTCAGGTAAAGAACTTATAAGAAGTGTCCTGGGGCCACTCCTAAAGGAGGGGGTGCTGTCACGATCTAGGTAATTCCTTATCAGTATTTACCTTCCAAATGCCTCCTGAGACTGTCCCAGTGTTCAAAGCCTGGATTCCATCTGCACTGTCTGCATGCAGCACGCTGCATCTCATTGTCTCAAATCTCTTTACTGTGATTCTGGCAGCTTCATGGTTAAAGCTCACATTCAAGTTACAAACAATCATTCCCTCCAAAAGCTACCATGGGCGCAGCCATGTTTTCCTAATCACATGTTACCTTTCAGCCTATCAGCTGCACTCTACCCTCAGCCTGATTACACAGCAGCTGCACTCTGGTCCCTGGTTAATTAGCCAGCCAATCCCTGCTTCCCAGCAGGTATAAATATCCTGTTCCTGGGGTGGAAAGATGTCAGTGCTTCAATTGTTTTCAGTGATTCCAGTGTGCAGTTCTCCCATGGACTTTCTCTGCAGTACAGCCTGACTCCCTGGTGATTATACTCTGCAGTGTAACCCGACACTTCAGTGATTAACCCTCTACAGTCTACCCCGATTCACCTGTGTATGAACTCCGGCTTCCCAGCAGCCATTCCCAGCTTCTTCTACAGCTCTCCAGCGATCCCCAGCATCACTTCATGCTTCACCTGTGCTTCTAAGTACAATAGTGAATTTCTATCTGCGAACCCCAGCTTCACTCAAAGCTTACCAACGATCCCCAGCATCACTTATGCTTCTCCTGTGCTTCTAAGTACAATAGTGCATACCACTTATACCTCAGATTACTGGTCACAACCAGTAATATTTCAGAGACTCACTTATCACTGTTTTGTTTGGTTGCACATTATCTGACTTTTCGTTTAATAAAAGCACTTAAAGATATTCCTGTTGTCGTGGTCACGCCCTCCTAAATTCAAGTACCCGTCAGCCCCTACAACTGAGGCTCCCAGTCACGGTCACCAGCCCTCAGTTGTGACACATTGCTTCCCTATCTAATTACATCCTCTCTGTACGGTATACATTACATCACATATCTTGTCTTTCTTTACTCTTACACCCTCCAGACACTTGGCTAACATTGCGGGGTGATCATATCATACAACCCATTAAGAACCTAGCAATCTGGTGGACCATTATGCAATAGGTAGCATCTATCCTTGTGTATCAATGCCTATTTCCCTGTAGATTTTAAGCTTGAGAGCAGGGCCTTCCTACCTTTGTCTGTCTGTTTTTACCTTGTCTGTCTGTTTTTACCCAGTTTTGTTCTATTATTGTTGTTCCAATTGTAAAGCGCAACGGAATATGCTGCCCTATATAAGAAACTATTAATAAATAAACAAGTAATAAACAAATTGTCTGCTGGTGATTGAGTGCAGACCCCACTGGTGGGGACACAAATTCTTTTTTTCACTTGTGGCCTCACATTAATGTCGGAGAGGAAATTTTGTAGTTTACTAAATTCTGATTGGTAAATAGCTCTAATCAGTAGCTATTTAAAATCACAACACAAATGTAACTAACTTATTTAACCAGTGCCTAAAGTACTTAAAGTGGTCCTAGAGAGGTGGTGGAACTCCCCCACTTCCCTTCCCTTCCCCCCCCCCTCTCCCCGGCGCTCATGCAAAAAAAGTAGCGTGGTCTCAAAAAGAAAGGGGCGTGGTCACACAATAGTAATAATGCCCACAGTAGTAGCACCCCTAATACACATAATGCCCACAGTAGTAGCACCCCGTAATACACAATGCCCACAGCAGTAATGCCCCTTTTACAATGCCCACAGTAGTAGTGCTCCTTATGCAATATTCACTGTACTGGTAGTGCCCACAGTGGTAGTGCCTTATATAGAGCCCATAGTAGTGGTGCCCCTTATGCAATGCCCCTAGAAATACAGTAGTGCCCCTTATGTCCCCAGGAGTGATGCCCCTTTTGAAGTGCCCCCTTTACAATGCCTTCATTAGTAGTGCCCCCATTAGTAATGCCCTTAATGGTAATTTCCCTGTGTAGTATTGCCCCCAGTAGTAATGTCGCCTGTAGTAATGCCCCCAGTCATTTAGCCCCCTGTAGTTTAGCCCCAGTAGTTTACACCCACTTTAGTTTAGCCTCTCAGTGGTAATGCCCCCAGTAGTTTAGTCCTCATGTAGTTTTCCCCATATAGTTTAGCCCCCAGTGGTAATGCCCCCTGTAGTTTAGCCCCTGCAGTTATGCCCGCAGTAGTTTAGCCCCCCAATAGAAATGCCCCCAGTAGTTATGCCTCATGTAGTTTGCCCCCAGTAGTAATGCCCCCAGTAGTTTAGCCCCTGTAGATATGTCCCCAGTAGTAATGCCCCCTTGTAGTTTAGCCCCCTTTTAGTTTAGCCTTCCTGTAGTTTAGCCCCCCCTGTAGTAATGCCCCCAGTAGTTTAGCCCCTGTAGTTATGCCCCCAGTAGTAATGCCCCAGTAGTAATGCAACCCTGTAGTTTGCCCACAGTAGTTTGCCCCCTTGTAGTTTGCACCCAGTAGCTTGCCCAATTGTAGTTAGCCCCTGTAGTTTAGCCCCATGTAGTTTGCCCCCAGTAGTTTAGCCCCCTTGTAGTTTAGCCCCCAGTAGTAATGCCTCCCTATAGTTTGCCCCCCTGTAGTTTAGCCCCCCTGAAGTTTAGCCCCAAGTAGTTATGCCCCCAGTAGTTTAGCCCCCTTGTAGTTTAGCCCCCAGTAGTAATGCCCCCTATAGTTTGCCCCCCTGTAGTTTATAGTTTAGCCCTCCTGAAGTTTAGCCCCATGTAGTTTGCCCCCAGTAGTTTATCCCCCTTGTAGTTTAGCCCCCAGTAGTAATGCCCCCCTATAGTTTGCCCCCCTGTAGTTCATAGTTTAGCCCCCCTGAAGTTTAGCCCCAAGTAGTTATGCCCCCAGTAGTTTAGCCCCTGTAGTTATGCTCCCAGTAGTTTGTCCCCAAGAAGTAATGCCCCCAGTAGTAATGCCCCCAGTAGTAATGCACCCCTGTAGTTATGCCCCCAGTAGTAATGCGCCCTTGTAGTTTGCCCCCTTGTAGTTTGTCCCCAGTAGCTTGTCCCCTTGTAGTTTGCCCCCAGTATCTTGACCCTTTGTAGTTTGCCCCCAGTAGCTTGCCCCCTTGTAGCTTTCCCCCAGTAGCTTTCCCTTAGTTTCTTGCCCCCTTGTAGTTTGCCCCCAGTGGTTAGCCCCCTGTAGCTTGCCCCCAGTAGTTTGACCCCCAGTAGTTTGCCCCCCAGTGGTTAGCCCTCTGTAGCTTGCCCCCAGTAGCTTGCCCCCAGTAGACGTGCCGCTAATACACTCACACATGTGTTTAAAAAGAAAAAAAACACCATACTTACCAAGCCCTGCTTCCACATCCAACCGCTGTGATCCTCTTGGCGTCTGCTCCTCAGCACTATGAGAGAGACGTCATGATGTCTCCCCCATAGTGTGCACTGGCAGAGCCAGAAGCCGGAGCTCAGTAGTGAGCTCCTGCTGCCAGCTTCCGCTGTGGAGAGAGAGCCAGGCACCCGCTGTTAACACAATCTCAGCAGGCGCCCAGCATCTACCTGTGGCGCCGGGCACACATCGGGTTAGGTGAGCCGGAGGAGGTGGAACTGCGTTCCGTCTCCAAGTGGAACTGACGGAACACAGTTCCGCCCCATTCTGGCTCATTTTAACCCCTGTATTTAACATTAGTCTAATATCTAAAAATGGCTCTGTAATTTACTATAAATAAATTCACAATGTATTATATACAGAGGCGTATCTAGGGTAGGGCGAGTGGGGCAGGTGCCCTGGGCACCTTGGCAGGCCCAGGAGAGGGGGGCGCCGCCGGCGGCCAGGGCATCATGCCCCACTCGCCCCCGTCACGCCGAAAGCCGAAATGTGAGGGGAGGAGAGCGCACCGTCTCTCCCTCCCCTCACAGCCGCTGAAAGCCCTAGCAGCACTGCCAGCAGCGCTGCTGTGTCCAGCCTCCGGCGGCGTTAGCCAATCAGAGCTTGCGGACCGGCTCCTGATTGGCTGCCGGTCTGCGAGCTCTGATTGGCTAGCGAACCGGCGCCACACAGCCGCCGGAGACCTGTCCTGGAGCGGTGAGGGGAAGGAGAGGCGCTCTCCTTCCCTCACATAGAACAAGCGGCGCTGTATCCGGCACTGTGGGTCATTGTATCTGGCACTGTGGGGCAATGTAACTGGCACTGTGGGGCATGTATCCGACACTGTGGGGCATTGTATCTGGCACTGTGGGGCAATGTAACTGGCACTGTGGGGCATGTATCCGACACTGTGGGGCATTGTATCTGGCACTGTGGGGCAATGTAACTGGCACTGTGGGCCATTTTCAGTGGCCACACCCCTTCTGGAGCGTGGCCACACCCCTTCTGGTGTGTGGCCATGCCCATCTTTCCGCCGCACGCGCCGAAGGCGCACGCACATGCTTCTTTTGCTATGTGTTTTGGTTGTTTTTTTTTGGGGGGGGGCACCATTTTACATCTTGCCCTGGGCTCCAAAAACCCTAGCTACGTCTCTGATTATATATCAGTGGCACAGTGCTGTACAAGTATGCATGCATAATTAATCTTTATTTGCACAATAAGAACAGTATTTACCTCACTACTATTATTCGTTACATCTGTATGTGCCATTTGTAAGTATGTCACCAGCTATAGTGCCTATTCAAACAGGAATAGCTTATGCTGGGAGAAGATCGCCTGAGTAACTGGCTGTGTGCGTTGGCTTCTCGCTCTGCTCGTGCGATGAAACTTTTGGCTGGGTTTCCAGAATGATCATTCTCTGACTCTTCCTTTAGACATAACACTATTACTCTGAAGTTTATGACTGATGTCAAATTATATGATGCTGACCATATGGAACATTTTAAAAGCCGCTTTAATGTTTGCATCAGACATACACAGAGAAGATTTGTCATGAAGCACCTTTTCACACTGTGTCATGTTTGATATATCAAAGGGAATCTGGTTGCCTTTTATGGGATTAGCCAGGAAGCTTCTGAGAAATCAGATAATTTGCAATGTTCATATGCTTTTCTATGACAGTTCACATTTCAGGAAAGGGATTACCGGAATACACTATGGATTGCTTTATTTGGCCCAAATTAAGTACACTTGGAGTAATGCATGGGTGTGGTTTATTAGATCTACACTAAAATGTTCTACAGTCAGTAGGTCTACCACTAATGGTAGACATACATTAAGTCAACAGGGTCAAACATTCGACATGGTTAAAAAGTCAACATAGAATAGATAGATAGTTGAAAAGGTCAACAGGGTCAAAATGTCGACATGAAAATGGTCAACACAAAAAAGAAAAACACTTTTTTTGGGGGGGGGGGGGGGGGGGTTGTTGTGTCACTTTTCTGCCACAAACAAGTCCCATTATTGTACCATGTCTCCTTGATTGTTTCGGGCAATCATAGTCCACGTGTATGGCAAACTATGAAAAAGTTGAAAAAAATGAAAAAGCAAACTAAAATAAAAATGTGTTTACCATATGTGTGTCAACCATTCCCATGTCGACAATTTGACTGTCGACCTTTTCACCATGTCGACCTTTTGAACTGTCTACCTTTTACATGTTGACCGTTTGACCCTGTCAACCTTTTGACCATGTCGACCTAATGCATGTCTGCCATTAGAGGTCGACCTATTGACTGTAGACCTTTTCAGTGTAGATCTATAGACCGGATACGTAATGCACAATGATTTTTCTTTTGCTAATGGTCTGCATGCACAGGCCATATCCAGACTTACTGTTGAAGTAATGGACAAGAAAAACAGAAATGTGTAGTGACATTGAAACCCATTGGGCCTAATTCAGACCTGATCGGTGCTGTGCGTTTTCGCACAGCAGCCGATCAGGTCTGAACTGCGCATGGGCCACCACCGCACTGCGCCAGCGCATGCCAGACAGTCGACGGCCATGTCAGCCCTGCGATCGCCTCCGCCTGATTGACAGGCAGAGGCGTTTGCTAGGCGAGAGGGGACGGGCTGACGGCATTTGGCTGCCGTTTTAGGGACCACAGTCTGGGCAACACAGGCGTGCCAGGTCCATGCGGGGGGGCGGTCCGCGGCTGCTGCGTGACATCACACGCAGCTGCTGCGACCCTCACAGCGACCAGTAGCTCCCTGCCAGTGCTCAGGAGCTGCACAGGTCATACTTACCGACTTTATGGCTGCTCTCTCCGGGAGAGAATAGCCAGATCGGCTCAGCAGGGAGCGGGGCAGGGTAGTGACGAGCAGAGGGGAGCAGGGAAGAGGCGAACGGGGGTGAGGTGGAGGCGGGGTGGGGGCGTGTCTGATGGATCACGTCATTTAAGCCACGCCCTCCGCTGTGTAATGCCTCTGTTTCCGGCATTGTACTGCAGGGGGCGTGGCTATGATGACACGATTCAACAACGACTGCCCAGACCACCCACTTTACTCACTAAGTGGGCGACCACCCACTTTACTCACTAAGTGGGCCATTCCGGGAGAGTAGGCAAGTATGGCGCAGGTAGGGAGCTACTCCTAAATTACAAAAGCATCGCCGCTGTGCGGGGAGTCGGGCCTGACCTGCGGGGCGGACTAGCCTTGTGCTGGGCGTCCCCCCGCATGTCTATGTGACTGATCACACATCTACGATCAGGTCTGAATTAGGCCCATTGTACTACAGTGGTAATATATAATTTGCTAAATTTTTTCTTTTTATTCATCAATGGGGAAAAGTGCTACTACTCATTATAGTGCATTTGTATATTTTAGAAGACATTGAATAGCCTTAGATTCTAGCATACTGTAAGTGGTATATTTAATCAATGTAAAAAGTAACTGGGCTTGGAAAGTTAGACAAAGGTCATCATATTGTCATTGCACATGCCTCAAATATGGACAATTAAATATGATGAATCTTATACAACTAAATAATAATAGTCTATAACCTAGTAATATTATTATTATTATTATTATTATTATTATTATTATTATTAATAATGTGTTTAAAGTGGAAGTTAGTCTACAGCTTTATAATAATAATAATAATAATAATAATAATAATAATAATAAAATACAGTACTGATGATACTATTACTAAGAAGTAATAACAAAAGGCACAAATGTATATCTAAAAGAGTTTACTTTAACTTCCAGCACAATTTAGCATAGCGTAAGTAAAGTATATGAATATGAATCTATTGAGAAAATTCCAATTCCAGTCTAAAAACATGTCTCATGTAATGCACCATTGCAGAGTCCAATGACATAGTAATTTGACCACAATAAGTAAATGTACAGTAGATGGCAGCATTACTCTGCCTACACATGAATTAAAAAAAGTATACCCAGTGTGTATATATATATATATCAGCAGAAAACGGGCGGCACTCCAAGGATTTTAAATGATCAGACAGCCCACCAAGCTCTTTTCATCAACGTTTCAGGTGCACTTTATTGGCACCTTTCGTCCTGAATCCTTGGAGTGCCGCCGTTTTCTGCTGCTGTCTGCTGGTTCGTTTAGTGCCATGGGAGGGCACCCAGGTACTGTCACCTGTAAACTGGAGTGCCAGTCATATCTGCTGTTGTGTGTGTGTGTGTGTGTGTGTGTGTGTGTGTGTGTGTGTGTGTGTGTGTGTGTGTGTGTGTGTGTATATATATATATATATATATATATATATGAGGTGTGCGCAGGCCCCTGTCATGGGTTTTGGATCTGTGTCTCCTTTGAGGTTTGGATCTTTATTTGGTTTTGCCAAAACCGCCATTGTAGGTTTTCTTTTTTGTTTTGGATGTGAATTATTTTTTTTCAAAAATCTCGAAAACAGCTAAAATCACAGATTTTTGGCCTGTTTTTGTTTTTACAGTATCATTAACTTCAATAACATTAATTTCCACTCATTTCCAGTCAATTTTGACCACCTCACAGCTCAAAATATTATTTTCGTCCCGATTAGGCAAAAGGTTGCACTGAGGTAACTGGATGACTAAGCTAAGCGACAGCAGTGGGTATGTGGCACATCTAGGAAAACATGGCACATCTAGGAAACAGAATGGCATTGCAGTGGCAGACAGGATGGCAGTATAATAAACTATGAAGAATGTTGTCATCTACACAAGAAGACAGTCAGCAATGCTCCAAACAGTGCGTAACGCAAAGAAAAGAGGAGCAAGTTGGAATTGTACTTGGGTCCTCCCAGCCACCCACCCATATGTTGTATAAATGAAACAGGACATGTGCAGTTTAACAAACCAATCACTTCAGCTCATGGGGTGTTTTAAGAGAAGGGGGGACCCGTGTGCAGCCTCCGTTGTAGGCCCTCTCCTCTCCGGCAGCAAGTAATAATATTGTATTAATACTTAATAATGTATAAACTTTATGCATAGACAAATTATATAGCGGCCTAATGCTGCAGCAGATAACAATGTAATAAGCATAATACATAGTAATATGAATTTTTTTCATTGCGTGGTAAAAATGAGTGACCATGCGAGGATAAATAAGATGCATATTTTTTCATTGTTGGAGAGCTCTGCTAGATAGAATTGTGTAGCTTTGATGCCAAGCAATAATCGAAAGCGAAGTAATACTGTGGCAAATGACAGTTTAAACTGTGATTTATATTATGTATATATATATATATATATATATATATATATATACATATATATTTATATATAAACTAACAGTTGGTCAAATAATAATACATAACCATCATACATATTAATGTAATACTGTGTTAATACGTAATAGTGTATAAACTTTATGCATAGAAAAAATATATAGAGTACTAATACTGCAGCAGATAACATTGTGTATAAGCACCATACGTACTGTAATATGAATGTTTATCATTGCGTGATAAAAATAAGTGACCATGCAAGTAGTAGAATGCATTGAAGCAAGCTGAACAGTTCACTGACATCAAATATACAAAAATGCAGTATTAGACTGGGGTGTATTGACCATAAGGCTCACCAGGAAGATTCCTGGTAGACTGGCAAGTTTGTGGGGCCTGTTTTGTGTGTTGTCATGTGACCCCACTCCTCACATGGCAGACAGCCCACCACATTCAGTACACTGCATTGTCCCCATCCCTGCAATTCTGTGACCCAAGGATGCTGCGATGGATAAATTGTATGTTATACCTCTTGTTCTGCCATGTCAGGACACTTTTACTAAATTTTACAGGGCAGGCAGCTCGACAGTACCTCTGTGACATCACAATACATTCAGCTGCAGGCAGCTAGACAGTACCACTTTGACATCACAATGCATTCAGCTGCAGGTAGATAGACAGTACTTCTGTGACAAAACAATGCATTCAGCTGCAGGCAGCTGAAGAGTACCACTGTGAGATCACAATGTATTCAGCTGCAAGCAGCTAAACAGTACCTCTGTGACATCACATTCCATTCAGCTGCAGGCAGCAAGACAGTAATTCTGTGACATCACAATGCATTCAGCTGCAGGAAGCTAGACAGCACCACTGTGACATCACAATGTATTCACCTGCAGGCAGCTAGACAGTACCCCTTTGACATCACAATGCATTCAGCTGCAGGCAGCTAGACAGTACCACTGTGACATCACAATGCATTCAGTTGAAGGCAGCTAGACAGTACCACGGTGACATCACAATGTGTTCAGCTCCAAGCTGCTAGACAGTACCACTGTGACATCACAATGTATTCAGCTGCAGGGAGCTAGACAGTACCTCTGTGACATCACAATGCAGCTAAACAGTACCCCAGTGACATCACAATGCATTCAGCTGCAGGCAGCTAGACAGTACCACCATAAAATCAGAATGCATTCAGCTGCAGGCAGCTAGACAGTACCACTGTGATATCACAATGCATTCAAATGCAGGAAGCTAGACAGTACCTCTGTGATATCACAATGCATTCAGCTGCAGGCAGAAAACTGGTACTTCAGGGACATCACAATGTTTTCAGCTGCAGGCAGCTAGACAGTACCACTGTGACATCACAATATATTAAGCTGCAGGCTGCTAGACAGTACCTTTGTGATATCACAATGCATTCAGCTGCAGGCAGCCAGGGCCGGCGCTACCATTAGGCAGCTTTAGGCAGCTGCCTATGGGCGGCAGCCACTAGAGGGCGGTACACTCCTGCTGAATAAGATGTACTTAAAACATTTATTTATGCTAGCCTAGCGGTGGTTGCGGCGCAGGTCTGGCCAGCCGCAATCACCATTATCAGTCATCTTCACCCCCAGCCAGGGCCGCCTATGTGAAGGGTTTGCTGCGCCCCCTCCCCTCCCCCTTGCTGACCGCTCCCGGAAACAACCGCCCGGGCCAGCAGTAAACAGAAACAGCTGTGGCTCCCCATTCACCTCTGCAGCTACATGGGCAATAGCTCAGCCAGACAGGCTGCAGTGAGGGAGTGCATCTCATCACCACAGGACAGCTGACTGGTCTCCGGAATGATAGCACAATACTAGGGAGGGAGCCTGCACACGTGTGGATAGGAGACTGCTGAAGAGAACATTAATCACATTGGAAGGTATGAGGCGCTGCACCAAGAGATTTACAGCCTTACATACCAGCTACTTTAACCCTTAAAAGCAGCCCTGTACTGTGGGGGGAGCCTCTTTTGGGACACAATTTTCCCGGAAGCAACTTGACCTCTTGACCAAAAATACTCTCTCTCTCTAGTCACTCTCTCTCCCTGTCGTCACTGTTGTCTCCTCTCTCTCTCTGTCGTCACTTTCCCTGTCGTCACTCTCTCCCTGTCGTCACTGTCGTCACTCTCTCTCCCTGTCGTCACTCTCTCTCCCTGTCGTCACTCTCTCTCAGTCGTCACTGTCGTCACTCTCCCTGTCGTCACTCTCCCTGTCGTCACTCTCCCTGTCGTCACTCTCTCTCCCTGTCTGTCCCTGTCGTCACTGTCTGTCCCTGTCGTCACTGTCTGTCCCTGTCGTCACTCTCTCCCTGTCGTCACTGTCTGTCCCTGTCGTCACTGTCTGTCCCTGTCGTCACTGTCTGTCCCTGTCATCACTCTCTGTCCCTGTCGTCACACTCTCTCTCCCTGTCGTCACGTTCTCTCTCCCCATCATCACGCTCTCGCTCCCCGTTGTCACTCTCTCTCTGCCCGTCGTCACGCTCTCTCTCCCCGTCGCCACTCTCTCTCCCCGTCGCCACTCTCTCTCCCCGACGCCACTCTCTCTCCCCATCGCCACTATCTCTCCCCGTCGTCACTCTCTCTCCCCCTGTCGTCACTCTGGCTGTCCCTGCTGTAACAATTTCAGCTCTTTCAGTGTGCTATAATGTGAATTTCGGCTCATTCAGTGTGCTATAATGTGAATTTTGGCTCATTGATTGTGCTACAATGTGAATTTCGGCTCATTCAGTGTGCTACAATGTGAATTTCGGCTCATTCAGTGTGCTACAAGGTGAATGTCGGCTCATTCAGTGTGCTACAATGTGAATTTCGGCTCTTTCAGTGTGCTACAAGGTGAATTTCGGCGCATTCAGTGTGCTACAAGGTGAATTTCGGCTCTTTCAGTGTGCTACAATGTGAATGTCGGCTCATTCAGTGTGCTACAATGTGAATGTCGGCTCATTCAGTGTGCTACAATGTGAATTTCGGCTCTTTCAGTGTGCTACAAGGTGAATTTCGGCTCATTCAGTGTACTACAAGGTGAATTTCGGCTCATTCAGTGTGCTACAAGGTGAATTTCGGCTCATTCAGTGTGCTATAATGTGAATTTTGGCTCGTACTGTGTGCTACAATGTGAATTTTGGCTCGTACTGTGTGCTATAAGGTGAATTTCAGCTCATTCAGTGCTACAATGTGAATTTTGGCTCATTGATTGTGCTACAATGTGAATTTCGGCTCATTCAGTGTGCTACAATGTGAATTTCGGCTCATTCAGTGTGCTACAATGTGTATTTCAGCTCATTCAGTGTGCTACAATGTGAATTTCAGCTCGTTCAGTGTGCTACAATGTGAATTTTGGCTCATTGATTGTGCTACAATGTGAATTTCTGCTCATTCAGTGTGCTACAATGTGAATTTCGGCTCATTCAGTGTGCTACAATGTGTATTTCAGCTCATTCAGTGTGCTACAATGTGAATTTCAGCTCGTTCAGTGTGCTACAATGTGAATTTTGGCTCATTGATTGTGCTACAATGTGAATTTCGGTTCATTCAGTGTGCTACAATGTGAATTTCGGCTCATTCAGTGTGCTACAATGTGAATTTCGGCTCCATCAGTGTGCTATAATGTGAATTTTGGCTCGTACTGTGTGCTACAATGTGAATTTCGGCTCGTACCGTGTGCTATAAGGTGAATTTCAGCTCATTCAGTGTGCTACAATGTGAATTTTGGCTCGTACTGTGTGCTATAGGGTGAAAGGGGCACCAGTACTAGATAGTATAAGTTTTCTACTACACTGGACATGCCCCCTTTTGGGTGACCACGCCTCTTTTTGGTGACCACGCCCCTTTTCTGGAGCGAGCGCGCCGTTCTTGACTTTTACATGCCCCCACTTCAAAATTTCTACTTCGACCACTGTATATATCCATTGTGTAATTAGGCAGCACTCTGGATACTTGAAAATATGTGAAATGATGGTGTATTTATATATAGTACAAGTTCGCACCCACTTAGGGTGAATGAATCCTTGGGTGCTCAAATACATCCAGTAATCATCTCTACAGAAGTCCGCAATGGACAAACAGCAGTAGACCAGCACACCATCTCTTATGAGCCCTACACACTGCGCGATAGTAATGAAAGATGAATGAAAGATATGAACGACCTCGTTCATTAATTAACGAGATACCGTTCATATCTTTTAGTGTGGAGTCACCAGCGATGAATGATGCGCGGCCCCGCGCTCGTTCATCGCTGGTGCCCCGTCAGCTGTGCATGCAGGCCAATATGGACGATCTCGTCCATATTTGCCTGCACTGCTATGGAGCCGGGTGACGGGGGGAGTGAAGAAACTTCACTCCCCCCGCCGCCGGGTCGCCCGTCAGCTGTATCCACTGCCGGGCAGCTCGGTGGTGGATCACGCAGTGTGTAGGGCCCATTAGAAAAGTAGAAAAACATAGCATTATTTAATTAGTAAATAGCTTCATGCCTTCAACAAAACATAGCAGCATTCATACTCATCCGAATATCATGGATGCAGTCAGCATATTGGCAGATGGCTATCTCTACAGCCCGTTTCGGTTATTGCACTGTTGCAAATTAAAGAATGCTCTTTTTTTCTACTTCTCTAGGAGGTGGTGTGCTGATCTACTGCTGTTTGTCCATTGCGGACTTCTGTAGAGACGATTACAGCTGGCAGACGGCCTCTCAGCCATGTGAGAGACAGTGACTCCTTCATTTTGCATCTGGAGTCATCCGCGGGCCAATTGGAGCTCACGGACCGGCAGCCAATTTTGATGTGGCATAATGTGTAAGGGCATTACTATTGTGTGGCAAAATGTTATAAGGACATTACTGTACGACATATAATGTTATAAGGGGCAGTCCTACTGTGTGTCAAGACATGAATGGGCTCTACCAGAATGTGAATGGGCTCTATTGTGTGGTTTAGCGTAAGTGGTCTCTACTGGGAATAAGGGGCACTGTGTGACATAACCTGAATTAGGGGGGGGGGGAGGTAGGTTTAAGATTCGCCTAGGGTGCCGAGAAACCTTGCACCGGCCCTGCAGGCAGCTAAATAATATATCTGTGACATCACAATACATTCAGCTGCAGGCAGTTAGACAGTACCACTGTGACATCACAATGCAAAATAGGGGAAAAGAAGAGAAAGGATTTGTTTCCGGTGCACAAGCTAATAAATTATTTAAATAAAATGTAACCTTTATTTTGTATCTTAAAAATTGTTATGACTGTGAAGACATGTTTTATTTCATGTCTGCAAGGTCTGACTATTGCGAAATATTAAAAAACATGTAACATTGGTGTAATGTTGTAACAACACTGTGAGTTAAAGAAAAAAATGACAATAAACAAATATTAAAAAAACCTCTGAGCGTCTCTTTCGTGCTTGTCCTCTACAATTTATGTCTTTGTGCAAACCATTATACTGTGTATTTGCTACAGGAGATGATATTGATGTTAATAAAGTATAGTATCAATGTGCTTTTGTGGGGATTATAATATGTTGCTTGAAGAGAGAATTAGATACAATTGTGTTCCTTGCAATCATAGGCTTATAACAAAGTATCACTTTTGTACTCCTGTCAAAGACCTTGGCTCATTGCCCAGAAATTATGTTATGAAGAATTTTATAAGATGGTGATCATCTATATTATGCAACTATTATTATATGATCTTATATAGAGTACATTTAATGGAAAGTCATCATGACATCCAAGTCCTGTTAATCCAAAAAGTGTTTATAGTACAGATAGGACTAATCTGCTATATATCTATTTATATATATTTATATTTAAACCCTGACGAAGCAAATGTGAAACGTACGTAGAGCCTGAGCGTCCTACGTACCTGTCTCTCATGTCTAATTGAAATGTGCATATTATACCATAAGTGCTTATTGTATTAATGGAGATCATAGCAGTGCATTAATATATATCAGTGGAGCGATCTATAGAAATTCAAATAGGTAGAGACTACTGTGATTATTCATCATTGAACTCAGACTACCCACTACGAGCCAGATATATATGCAAGGATAGTCTATTTTGAGTATCATAGACAAGGGATCTCATTGCCCAGACGATTATATATAATTTTTATCTGGTTACATACAATGACCGGACCACATGTAATAGCCAAGGGACTCCCAAATATAATAGGGAAATCCACATATGGCTATCTGTCCATCTGTATACTAATAAAGAAAAATTCTTCAGTTGATTTACTATGTATGACACGGGTTTGAGGATTTCTGTAAATCCAGAACGGAACTGAATAATTTAATCATCTGCAACTATATATACTAATATCTACATCTATACCTGATTATCACAAAATATTGTATTTATTCTAATACAATAGGACCTGACACATATAAGTGAGAGATCTTGGGAAATTGGATTATAATATATAGGGGGTCATGCCATCTTTTGAGTCACTATAGGGATCTGGCATTACTATATGAGAGATCTGGTGACGCCAATGCACAAACTATTTTCCAAAAATACACTCACCATTTTAAATATAAAATCATAATATGTGACAGCATTATTGAGAGATAGATGGATTTTACATCTGACACTATAAGTGAGAGATGATTCACTAATATTTACTGTGGAAGTATATGTGAGTGACACCTATCACTATTGAGAGGTAGATGGATTTTACATCTGACATTATAAGTGAGAGATGATTCACTAATACTCATTGTTAAGCATATGTGAGTGACACCAGACACTATATGAGAGAAGTGATTGGCTGACCTAATCCATATGTAAAGTGTGTCTCTACTTTGGAATTTGATACTATATGCAAGAGGTACTTTAAATCACACTTCACCATACATACATATATCTATATATATATTTTCCCACTATTCTACGTGTCAGGAAAAAAATCCCATATATGACACAGTGACACCTGACACTATATGTGAGAGGTGACTGGCTGATTTAATTCATGCGTGAAGTGTGTCTCTATTTTGAAATTTGACACTATATGTAAGAGATACTTTAAATCACACTTCACCATACGTATATCTATATACATTTTCTCACTATTCTACGTGTCCCAGGGATGGGGGGAGGGGGGGGGAATCCCCTATATATATAAATAAATATATAGCAGATTAGTCCTATCTGTACTATAAACACTTTTTGAATTAACAGGACTTGGATGTCATGATGACTTTCCATTAAATGTACTCTATATAAGATCATACAATAGTAGTTGCATAATGTTATAAAATTCTTCATAACATCATTTCTGGGCAATGAGCCAAGGTCTTTGACAGGAGTACAAAAGTGATACTTTGTTATAAGCCTATGATTACAAGGAACACAATTGTATCTAATTCTCTCTTCAAGTAACATATTATATTCCCCACAAAAGCACATTGATACTGTACTTTATTAACATCTATATCATCTCCTGTAGCAGATACACAGTATAATGGTTTGCACAGAGACATAAATTGTAGCGGACAAGCACGAAAGAGACGCTCAGAGGTTTTTAATATTTGTTTATTGTAAAAAAAAATTTCTTTAACTCACAGTGTTGTTACATCATTACACGAATGTTACATGTTTTTTTAATATTTCGCAATAGTCAGACCTTGCAGACATGAAATAAAACATGTCTTCACAGTCATAACAATTATTAAGATACAAAATAAAGGTTACATTTAAATAATTTATTACCTTGTGCACCGGAAACAGATCCTTTCTCTTCTTTTCCCCTATTTTACACTATAGATACTCTTACCTGATCTGTGGTAGCACCCCCACTTTCCGTATGACTAATTGTTACGGTATTTAGATTTGGGGTATTGAATTATATACTCATATGAGATAGATATTATTATTCCTGTGCAACAGTTCCCTTTTTCTTCCCCTTTTCCCTTCCTCAAACTGACATCACAATGCATTCAGCTGCAGGCAGCTAGACAGTACCACTGTGACATCACAAAGCATTCAGCTGCAGGCAGATAGAAAGTACCACTGTGACATCACAGTGCATTCCGATACAGGCAGCTAAACAGTACCTCTGTGACATCACAATGCATTCAGGTGCAGACAGAAAGACAGTACCACTGTGACATCACAATGCATTTATTTGCAGGTAGCTAACAAGTACCTCAGTGACATCACAATGCATTCATCTGCATGTAACCCTCCTTTACTTCTAACCAGGAGTTACTAAAATAGTGCCTCCACCCAAGCTATTTCTAATTAGGCTTGCTTGGGTAAGCCCTAAGTTATATGTGTAAAATGATTAATAACTATACATTTAATGTCATAACCATTACAATATAAAATATACCTGTTCTTCTTTTCTTTTCAGGATCCAGAGAAACCACCACAATATCTTTATGGTAAGTATGGTATTTTTTATTTTTTTTAATGTACTTTAACGCCAATTTCATGTTCAATTACTAATACCTAATCAAACATAGAATAAACCCTTTATAACTTCTCTGTTTTCACTACATAAGCATTACATTACCTATTTTACCTATACAAGTAAATATGCATGCAATACAAAAAAAGTATTATTTACTCTAGTTGAGTGACCCGGGTACTCTCAGACTTAAAATGTGCAGTTGGGGCCCAATGAGTGCATCAATATCCAAATTGGATTACAATAGCAAATAGTGATGAATTCATCCTCCTTTCTAACTTGAACTTTACACAAATGGATACAGTGCTTTACATAGGAGAAAGATATCATTACTTTGTATCCAGCAGACTAAAAGGCTATTTATTTTGATTCCTGGAGAACTATTCAGTCTTTCACTGTAATGAGTTACTTTTTATAAGTACAATGGGGGTAATTCCAAGTTGATGGCAGCAGGATTTTTTTTTAGTAATTGGGCAAAACCATGTGCACTGCAGGGGAGGCAGATATAACATGTGCAGAAAGAGTTAGATTTGGGTGGGTTATTTTGTTTCTGTGCAGGGTAAATACTGGCTGCTTTATTTTTACACTGCAAATTAGACTGCAGATTGAACACACCCCACCCAAATCTAACTCTCTCTGCACATGTTATATCTGTCTCCCCTGCACAGGGCCGGCTCCAGGCATACTAGCACCCTGAGCGAGAAAATGTAAAAGTGCCCCCCAACCCCTATGCGCGCGCCGAAGGCGCGCGCGCTTTGGGGAAAGTGGGCGTGGCCTCCTGGGAAAGTGGGTGTGGCCTCGTAACTTCATATTATTAAACTATAAATAAATATATTTTTTCACACCCCCTCTATGCACACAATTAGCAGCCTTATGCAGAACAGCCACAGTAGTGTTCCTTACACACAATGTCTCCAGTGTAGTGCCAGCTACACATGACATGCCCCGCAGCAGTGCCAGCAACACATGACATGCCCCGCAGCAGTGCCAGCTACACATGACATGCCCCGCAGCAGTGCCAGCTACACACAATAGACCCCCAGCAGTGCCAACTACACATGATAGTGTTCACGTTTTAGGGCAGGGTGCTGATCACAAGGAGGGCACATTTTTAAGTAAGGAGGGCAAAATGATGTACATACTGTAATGCTTGGTGCTCCTCCACCCACATGCTGAAGCAGGGACAGTGCGCGCCGAAGGCGCGCAGCAAAAATTTAGGGGCGTTGCTTCGTGGGGAAGGTGCATGACCACAGAATAGTGGCAATTCGCATTACACCACATAGTAGTGCAGCTAATACACTTTGCACCAGGTAGAACCTCCTATACACTTTGCGCCAGGCAGAGCACGTTAGACACTTTGCGCCAGGCAGAGCACGATAGACACTTTGCGCCAGGCAGCGCACGATAGACACTTTGCGCCAGGCAGCGCACGATAGACACATTGCCTAGCCACAGACGCCTAGTAGATACACTACATGATATGCCCCCCAGCAGTGCCAGCTACACGTGACATGCCCCCCAGCAGTGCCAGCTACACGTGACATACCCCCAGCAGTGCCAGCTACACGTGACATGCCCCCCAGCAGTGCCAGATACATAAATGGCCACACAGTGCAGATATGCCCCCAGTGCCAGATACATAAATGCCCCCACAATGCCAGATACATAAATGACCACACAATGCCAGATACATAAGTGCCCCCACAGTGCCAGATGCATCAATGACCCCACAGTGCCAGATACATAAGTGCCAGATCCATAAATGCCCCCAGTGCCACAAAACATAAATGCCCCCACAGTGCCAGATAAATAAATGCCCGCCGTGCCACAAAACATAAAAGCCCCCACAGTGCAGATATGCCCCCACAGTGCCAGATACATAAATGCCCCCAGTGCCAGAAACATAAATGCCCCCACAGTGCCAGAAACATAAATGCCCCCACAGTGCAGATATGCCCCCACAGTGCCAGAAACATAATGCCCCCACTGTGCCAGAAACATAATGCCCCCACAGTGCAGATATGCCCCCACAGTACCAGAAAAATAATGCCCCCACAGTGCAGATATGCCCCCACAGTGCCAGAAAAATAATGCCCCCACAGTGCAGATATGCCCCCACAGTGCCAGAAAAATAATGCCCCCACAGTGCAGATATGCCCCCACAGTGCCAGAAAAATAATGCCCCCACAGTGCAGATATGCCCCCACAGTGCCAGAAAAATAATGCCCCCACAGTGCAGATATGCCCCCACAGTGCCAGAAAAATAATGCCCCCACAGTGCCAGAAAAATAATGCCCCCACAGTGCAGATATGCCCCCACAGTGCCAGAAAAATAATGCCCCCACAGTGCAGATATGCCCCCACAGTGCAGATATGCCCCCACAGTGCCAGAAAAATAATGCCCCCACAGTGCAGATATGCCCCCACAGTGCCAGAAAAATAATGCCCCCACAGTGCAGATATGCCCCCACAGTGCCAGAAAAATAATGCCCCCACAGTGCAGATATGCCCCCACAGTGCCAGAAAAATAATGCCCCCACAGTGCAGATATGCCCCCACAGTGCCAGAAAAATAATGCCCCCACAGTGCCGGAAAAATAATGCCCCCACAGTGCCAGAAAAATAATGCCCCCACAGTGCCAGAAACATAAACGGCCCCACACAGTGCCAGACAGATTTTAACTTACCTGTCACTGACACTGCGGTGCTGCTGGGAGCCGGGAATACTGCTGTGGGCGCGGGCGGGCCGCGGACGGAGGATCGAAACTGTCTGCACGCTATGCACGCTGCGCGGCGCCGGCGTCCAACGTCAGACGCCGGCGCCGCACAGCGCGCTGCATAGCGCACACAAGCGGCCGGGAGTGGGACACACAGAGGCTGGCTCCAGGCAGGAATATGGCGGCCGCAGCGTGCGGCGCCCTGTAAGAGTGGCGCCCCGCGCGGCCGCTCTAGTCGAACATGCCTGGAGCCGGCCCTGCCCCTGCAGTGCACATGGTTTTGCCCAATTGCTAAAAAAAAAAATCCTGCTGCGATCAACTTGGAATTCCCTGCAATGTCTTTACAATCCATGCTTTCTATGTAGTCCATCAGTAATAATCCTATTTACAGTGACTTGGAGTTTTCCATATAATATAGAGGTGCTGATTTTGTTGTTTATGGGCTCTCTATAATCACTGCATAAACTTTGTAGCTAGTATGAGGGAAAGTATGATTTTGTATGCAGAAATATTTATTCCTGCTCATCAGTTGATGAAGTCTTGTTACCACTGTGTATATAGATATATACAATTACTATCTCCATCTCCTTAGTATATAATGTCCCCTTTTACACTCGCACTCCCGAGTCACTCCCGGGATGCATTCCCGGGACTGACCCCTTTCACACTGCACTAAGACCTGGGATCGACCCGGGACAGCCCCATTCACACTGATCCCGGGATATCCCTGCAAATGCATATGTATGTCATTAGAAATGGCCTTTTTCGGGCTCACATAGATGAGGTCACACTAGTCAACAAAGGGAGGGGTGAAGAAGAATCAACACAACATGTTTGGCGAATTTAATTTTTTTTATTTCACCTTTGATATTTGGTTTCATTTTTTATGATCCCCCCCCCCCCCCCCCCAAAAAAAAAAAAAAACACATTGCCAGCAACTGTGTATATATGGAGAAACAATGTAGAAAACACTGAAAACATGGTCTACTGTTACGCACATTTGGCTATGTTATGCATAGATTTGCAATCAAGTTTTGATTGGCATAAAATAAAAAAAAACACTGGTAGGCTTGTAGAAACAACACCATAAACTACAGTGTCCCTGCAATATATTATTACTGTGTCAAAAATAAATAAAAAGTGCTTTAATGTAGACACTATACAAAACAGAACAGAACATAGAAAAACAATTAAAGAATGCACAGACAGTTGTGCATAAACACTGACCACACTGTGGTTATTTAACAACAAAAGAACTTTCACTGTGTTTCAGGGCAAATTGCGCAATACAGTAATCTCTGAGGTTTGCGCGCTAGATGGTGCAGTATTTGGGGCATAGTATGGGCCAGGATTAAATGAGGAAAAACCCTGCTCAGGGTATTGTGAGTTGTGGTGTTGGGTTGGTGCTCTTGAGGTATTGCTCATACGCTCAAAGAACGCCATGTTCATTTGGTGCAATTCCCTGTGACGTTCATACTGCTCTCTACTCATGCGTTCCTGCATTGTCATGACTTGGGTAAGAAATGAATCATGCATTTGGCGTTCTGCCTCTAGAAACCTGTCGAGCCTTGCATCCTCCTGTGCGGACATTGCAGCGTCCATCTCTCGGAGTTGGTCAACAAGGACATTTGACATGGCTTTAGCCACTTGCTCCGCTTTGCTCACTTTCTTCCTTCTAGGCGGTACGTTGTAAACTGTGAAGAGAAGAAATACAAAATGAGCGACTAGCTACTCTGGGTGTGTAGCGCTGTGTGTACTTTGTACCCCCTGCGTGGCGTTTGTACACAAAGTCCATACACGGTACGGGACTCTGTACGCAAACGGTGTACAAAGGCCGCAGCGGCTTCAGGTTAAAGTGTATTTAGAGTGTATTGAAGGTATAGCTTTTCATTCCTGTATATAAATCAGCTTTATCAATTGTAAACATGTACTTACTGTTTTTCTGCAAAGTTGGGGTGACGGTGACGACACTTTGTACAGTCCCACTGTCACTGGTCTGAGCATCCACGACGTCTTCAATGGTTGCAGTTATGCTGTCGTCGTTTCTAGATGTGTTGATGGACGGGTGGGAGGATGTGTCGCTGTCCTCAGGTGTGTCGTCAATTAACAACGGTGATGACGGGCAGACGTCACTGCTTGTCTGTGTCTCTTCTGGAGTGCCTTCTGTAGCAGTGTATTGTGAACTAGAAGACAGACTCACCGGACTGCAGAGAGCTGTGTGTCCAAAGATATTTGCACAGATGTCATAGTACTGCCAGTCGATACGGTCAAACCCGCTCTTTCTCCGGTTGTTGTCATGCACTTTCATGAAATGCTTTTCAAGAGTTTTCATTTTGTTGATCACTTGCTGCTGTGTGCGGATGATTCCTCTGGCTTCCAGCATCTTGGAGATGTTTTTTTATAAATCACTGCATCTTTAACTGTGCCTGTGATCTGCCTCATAATTTCCTCCTCTCCCCTAATGCTCAGCAACTCTCTCACCTCCTGGTCTGTCCAAGTAGCCATGCTGCCTTCCTCAAACGCTTCCTGGACGCTCCCCTGGGCTCTGAAAGATGACATCATCTTTTCTGAGCCCAAGAAAGCTCCAATCCGAGGCCTTTTAACAGTCCCGGGATAGTGAATCCCGGGACGGGCCCTTTCACACTACACAGCTTCCCGGGACGGTCCCGGGACCAACCCTGGATGAGACCTGGGTTGAAATCCCGGGATGCTCGTCCCGGGAAATTGACCCTGTACCCTTTCACACTGACAAAATCCCGGGATTTTCATGCGAGTGTAAAAGAGGTATTACTTGGCTTGGGAAATAAGTCTATGATATCCTGCAGCTTCTCTGTGTATCTATGTACCCAGAGATGACCAGAATTTTACTGCTGAATAGAGATATAATATATGTATATGACACGGGTGTGGTATTGAAAGTCGACAGTAACTAGGTCGACCACTATTGGTCGACAGTAACTAGGTCGACAGGGTGTCTAGGTCGACAGGGTCTTTAGGTCGACATGTTCTAGGTCGACAGGTCAAAAGGTCGACATGAGTTTTTAATGTTATTTTTGTGTCGTTTTCTTTGTAGAGTGACCAGGAACCCCAATTAGTGCACCGCGTCCCCTCGCATGGTGCCTTCGCTCCGCTACTGCTTTGCTCGGCACAGATTACCGTTCCAATCGTAGTCCACGTGGATCGTTAAGTATGAAAAGGTTCAAAAAAAGAAAAAAATTGTGAAAAACTCATGTCGACCTTTTGACCTGTTGACCTAGAACATGTCGACCTAAAGACCCTGTGGACCTAGACACCCTGTCGACCTAGTTACTGTCGACCAATAGTGGTCGACCTAGACATTGTCGACCTAGTTACTGTCGACTTTCAGTCCGGATCCCATATGACACTGTACAGGCTATCAATAACTGAATAACTATATTTCTCTTACGTCCAAGAGGATGCTGGGGTCCACATTAGTACCATGGGGTATAGACGGGTCAGGAGCCATTGGCACTTTAAGAGTTTGAGAGTGTGGGCTGGCTCCTCCCTCTATGCCCCTCCTACCAGACTCAGTTTAGAAAATGTGCCCGGAGGAGCCGGTCACAGCTAGGGGAGCTCTCCTGAGCTTTTCTGGTAAAGTTTTAGTTTAGAGTTTATTATTTTAAATGAGGCTGTTGGCAACAGCCTGCCTGCAGCGAGGGACTAAAGGGGGAGCAGTGTCCGCCCTGCGGGGTCTGAGCCACTGACTCCGCTGACTGAACACTGAGCTCCAGAGGGGTTTGATCGGTCTCCGCCACAGGGGAACCGCTCGCCCCAGCAGTATGCCGACGACCCCTTACAAAACTGAAGAAAGTGGTGAGTTAGTCACCGACCCCCCTGGCAAGCGGGGGGCCGGTGTGAAGATGGCGGCAATGGGAAGGGCTGCGCTCCCGGGATGGTACCAGAGGCACATAGTGCGGAGCTGTGAGGCGTGCCCTGGGCCAGTGCTACCCCCCACACTGGTCAGCAAGCCTGTCGGGGTCCAGGGATCTCAGCCAGCAACTTTCCTCAGGCCAGTATAATCACCTGAAGAGCGGAAAGACAGCGCCATTAAGGGGGTGGAGCATCTCCTCAGAGCGGACCCAGCAGCGTTCCAGTGCCATTTTCCTGCCTGCAAGCGCTGAGAGGAAGATTCAGGTCCCTCCACAGCAACTCCAGCTTACTGTACATGGTACCAGGGGGTTGTAGAAGGGATGGGAGGCTGTACTTAGACTGAGTGTCCTATTAAGGAGCACAGTCAGTGCAGACAAGGGGTTTTCTCCTTGCTACAAAGCGCTGTGTGTGGGTTGGCTCCAATCTCTGTCTCTCTCTTGCCATTCTTGGGGGGGGAAATTCTGTCTGCCCCCACCTGTGTGTGTGTGTGGAGTGTTTGGTGGTCTGCTTTAGCTATGTCCAGGGACACTGTGTCATATGCTGCAGAGGATTTATCCTCCCAGGATGATCCCATTCCATGTAATCATGTTAGCACTGGTTTAGCACAGATACCAGCAAGGGAGCCTGAGTGGTTTTCCTCTATCAAATTTTGGATTTCTCAGATTTTTGACAGGGTTGCTAGTAATGAATCTGCAACCCAGATATTACAGAGCTCTATGGCAGTATGGCCTGTGTCTGGTACCTCAGGACACCCCGTTATATACCCCCACAAGCGTGCACTTGTGCATGTCACATAAGACAACACAGATACCGATTCTGACATTACAGATGGTGATGGGGATGTGTTGTGGGGGTCCGCATCTCTTGCAAGGGGGGTGCAATTGTTGATAACGGCTATCAAGGATGTGTTAAATGTTAATGATACCACACCTGAGTAGGTTGAGGAGGCTTTTTTCACTGAAGATAAAAAAAGCCTCGCTAACCTTCCCTGCGTCAAAAGAGCTGAAAGCTATATTTGAAAAAGCATGGGTAAACCCTGAAAAGAAGTTTCAGATCCCTAAGAGGATTCTAGTGGCTTTTCCTTTCCCTGAGGATAGGAAAAGGTGGGAAAACCCGCCAATTGTTGACGCATCTGTATCCAGACTCTCAAAAAAGATGGTTTTACCTGTACCGGGATCTACTGCCTTAAAGGAGCTGGCAGATAGGAAAATTGATAATACACTTAAATCAATGTAAACTGCTTCGGGGGCAATATTAAGTCCCACTATTGCTAGTGCATGGATTGCAAAGGCAATAGTGAAGTGGTCGACTACCTTAATTGAGGCTTGGGATACAATGGATAGAGATTATGTTGCATTGTATTACGCAACATTCATGATTCTGCAGGTTTTATGGTAGAATCCATGAAAGACCTGGGTTCCATGGCTGCGGGAATTTCTTCCATGTCTGTTTCAGCTCATCTGGGACTGTGGCTCTGCCAGTGATCGGCCGACGCAGAATCCAGAAGAAGTGTGGAGTCGCTACCCTATACATGTCAGGCTCTCTTTGGGGAAGATCTAGACGCTACAGCAGGTAAGTCTCCGTTTCTTCCCTCAGCAGCACCTGCTCCGAAGAAATCCTTCTCATCAGCTGCACAGCAGTCCTTTCGTCCTAACAAGCCTAGAAAGGCCAGATCATCCAATACCTTCTTTAGAGGCCTGTGGGAGCGAGACTCAGACAGTTCTGTCATGTCTGGGTATCGTCCGGCCTGGATCCCTTGGTAGTAGATATTGTGTCTCAGGCTGGAATTTCAAAGTCTCCCTCCTCATCGCTTTTTCAAGTCGGGCTTACCAACTCTGTTGGAGGACAGCACAGTGCTTCAGGATGCTGTCCAAAATCTGGTGGAGGCACAGGTCATTGTACCGGTACCACCTCACATTCTGACAAAAGGTTACTATTCGAACCTTTTCGTGGTACCGAAACCGAATGGTTCGGTCAGGCCCATTCTGAACCTACAATCATTGAACCCCTTTCTAAAGGAGTTCAAGTTCAAGATGGAGTCTCTCAGGGCGGTGATATCAGGTCTGGAAGAGGGGGAATTCCTGGTATCACTGGATATCAAGGATGCGTACCTTCACATTCCGATCTGGCTGCCGCATCAGGCTTATCTCCTCTTTGCCCTCCTGTACTGTCATTTTCAGTTCCAGGCCTTGCCATTCGGCCTCTCCACAGCACCAAGGGTGTTTACCAAGGTGATGGCGGAAATGATGATACTACTCCGCAAGCAAGGTGTGAACATCATCCCTTATCTGGACGATCTCCTGATAAAGGCATCATCCAAGGAGAAGCTGCTGCAGTCCATTGTTCTCACAACGCGGCTGCTCCAGAGTCACGGGTGGATTCTGAATTTTCCAAACTCACATTTGGAACCAACCCAGAGATTGTCATTTCTGGGAATGATCCTGGATACGGAAGTGCAGCGGGTGTTTTTTCCGCGGGACAAGGCCGTGGTGATCCAATCCATGGTCCGGGATGTCGTGAAGCCACCCCGGGTGTTGGTTCATCAATGCATTCGCCTATTGGGAAAGATGGTAGCCTCCTACGAGGCTCTCCAGTACGGGAGGTTCCATGCTCGGCCCTTCCAACTGGGTCTCCGGGACAAGTGGTCGGGATCTGAACTCCACATGCATCAAAGATTTCGTCTGTCACCAAGGGCAGGGATTTTTCTCCTCTGATGGCTCCACTTGCCTCAACTCCGAGAAGGCCGCAGGTTCGGGATTCAGGACTGGGTCCTGCTAGCAACGGATGCGAGCCTCCGGGGCTGGGGAGCAGTCACTCAAGGAATAACCTTCCAAGGACGGTGGTCAAGTCTGGAAGCCGGCCTGCCCATCAACATCCTGGAACTAAGATCCATCTACAACGGTGTTCTTCAGACGGCCCCTCTTCTGAGATATCGGGCCATCCAAGTGCAGTCGGACAACGTAACAACAGTGGCTTACATAAACCGACAGGACGGAATGAAGAGCAGAGCGTCGATGTCAGAGGTGTCAAGAATTCTCCTCTGGACAGAAAAACACACGTTAGCCATCTTCATTACGGGAGTAGACAACTAGGAAGCAGACTTCCTCAGCAGACACGATCTCCAACCAGGAGAGTGGGGACTCTATCCGGAGGTTTTCAAGGAAATAACCGATCTTTTGGGATTGCCTCTAGTCTCAACAACAAGCTTCAGTGTTATTGTTCCAGGTTGAGGGACCCACAGGCAGTGGCAGTGGACGCCATGGTGTCTCCGTGGGTGTTCCAGTCAGTGTACGTGTTTCCACCACTCCCACTCATCCCAAGAATCCTAAACCTCATAAGGAGAACAAGGGTTCAAGCGATCCTTATTGCCCCAGATTGGCCAAGAAGGGCTTGGTACGCAGACCTTCTGAATCCACTAGTAGAAGAGCAGAGGCCTCTTCCTCTTCGGGAGGACGTGCTGCAGCAGGGGCCATTCGCCTATCAAGACTTACCGCGGCTACATTTGACTGCATGGAAGTTGAGCGCCTGATTCTTGCTCGGAAGGGCATTCCGAAGAAGGTTATTCCTACCCTCATATAGGCTAGGAAAGGGGAAACGTCTAAACATTACCATCGTACCACCATGACATCTTCATGACAGTACCACTATTACATCACAATGCATTCAGCTGCAGGCAGCTAAACTATACCCCTGTGATATCACAATACATTCAGCTGCAGGTTGCTACACAGTACCTTTTTTACACCACAATATATTCAGCTGCAGGCAGCTAGACAGTACCACTGTGACATCACAATTCATTCAGCTGCAGGCAGCTAGACAGTACACCTGTGACATCACAATGCATTGAACTGCAGGCAGCTAGACAGTACCTCCGTGACATCACAGTGCATTCAGTTGCAAACAGTTATACAGTACCACTGTGACATCACAATGTATTCAGTTGCAGGCAGCTAGACAGTACCACCATGACATCACAATGCATTCAGCTGAAGGCAGCTAGACAAAACCCCTGTGACATCACGATACATTCAGCTGCAGGCAGCTACACTGTACCTTTTTTGACATCACAATGTTTTAAGCTGCAGGCAGCTAGACAGTACCACTGTGACATCACAATGCATTCAGCTGCCATCAGATAAACAGTACCTCTGTAACATCACAATGCATTTAGCTGTAGACTGCTGTACAGTACCACTGTGACATCACAATGCATTCAGCTGCAGGCAGCTAGTCAGGACCACTGTGTGATCACAGTGCATTTAGCTGCAGGAAGCTAGGCAGTATCTCTGTGACATCACAGTGCATTCAGTTGCATGCAGCCTGGCAGTATAACTGTGACATCACAATGCATTCAGCTGCAGGCAGCTAGACAGTACCACTGTGACATCACAATGCATTCAGCTGCATGCAGCTAGACAGCACCTCTGTGACTTCACAATACATTCAGCTGCAGTGATCTAGACAGTACCACTGTGACATCACAATGCATTCAGCTGCAGTGATCTAGACAGTACCACTGTGACATCACAATGCATTCTGCTGTAGAACCTACACAGTAACACTGTGACATCACAATGCATTTAGCTGCAAGTAGCTAGACTACCTCTGTGACATCACAATACATTCAGCTGCAGGCAGCTAGACAGTACCACTGTGACCTCACAATGTATTCAGCTGCAGGCAGCTAAACATTACCCCTGTGACCGACAATACTTTCATCTGCAGGCAGCTAGACAGTACAACCATGACATCACTAGGCATTCAGAGGCAGAGAGCTAGACAGTACCACTGTGATATCATAATGTATTCAGCTGCAGGCAGCTAAACAGTACCCCTGTGACATCACAATGCATTCAGCTGCAGGCAGCTATACAATACTACCATAAAATTAGAATGCATTCAGCTGCAGGCTGCTAGACAGTACCACTGTGGTGTCACAATGCATTCAGCTGCATGCAGCTTGACAGTACGATTGCGATATCACAATGCACTCAGCTGCAGGCAGCTAGACATTATCACTGTGACATCACAAAACATTCAGCTGTAGGCAGCTAGGCAGTACTACTGTGACATCGCAATGCATTCAGCTACAGGCAGCTAGACAGTACCTCTGTGATATCACTATTCATTCAGTTACAGGCAGCTAGACAATACCTTTTTGACATAACCATTCAGCTGAGGGCAGCTATACAGTACCCCTGTGACATCACAGTGCATTACGCTACAGGCAACTAAACTGTACCTCTGTGATATCACAATGCATTCAGCTGTAGGCTGCTAGACAGTACCACTGTGAAATTACAATGCATTCATCTTTAGGCAGCTAACTAGTACCTAATTGACATCACAAACACACAATGCATTCAGCTGTAGGTAGCTATATAGTTCACTTTGACATCACAATGTGTTTAGCTGCAGGCTGCTAGACAGTACCACTGTGACATTGCAATATATTCAGCTGCAGGCTGCTAGACAGTACCACTGTGATATCACATTCACAATGCATTCAGCTGCAGCAGCTAGACAGTACCACTGTGACATGACAATGCATTCAGCTGCAGGCAGATAGACAGTACTCCTTTGACATCACAATGCATTCAGCTGTAGGCTGCAATACAGTACCACTGTGACATCACAGTGCATTCAGCTGCAGGCAGCTATACAGTACCCCTTTGAAATCCCAATGCATTCAGCTGCAAGTAGCTAGACTAATTCTGTGACATCTCAATAAATTCATCTGTGGGCAGCTAGAGAGTAACACTGTGACCTCACAATGCATTCAGCTGCAGGCAGTTAATACCTTGGAAATATCACAATGCATTCAGCTGCAGGCAGCTAGACAGTACCACTGTGACATCACAATTCATTCAGCTGCAGGCAGCTATTCAGTACCACTGAGACATCACAATGCATTGAGCTGGAGGCAGCTAGACCGTACCTTAGTAACATCACAATGCATTCAGCTGCAGGATGCTAGACAGTACCACTGTGACATCACAATGCATTCAGCTGCAGGATGCTAGACAGTACCACTGTAACATCACAATGCATTCAGCTGCAGGCAGCTTACTAGTACCTTAGTGACATCACAATGCATTCAGCTGCAGGATGCTAGACAGTACCACTGTTTCATCACAATGCATTCAGCTGCAGGATGCTAGACAGTACCACTGTGACATCACAATGTATTCAGCTGTAGGCAGCTAGATAGTACCTTTGTGACATCAAAATGCAATCAGATGCAGGCAGCTATACAGTTCCACCGTGACAGCACAATACATTCAGCAGCAGGCAGCTAGACAGTATCACTGAAACATAGCAATGTATTCAGCAGCAGTCATCTAGACAGTACCTCTTTGACATCACAATACATTCAGCTGCAGGCAGCTAGACAGTACCCTTGTGACATCAAAGTGCATTCTGCTGCAAGTAGCTAGACAGTAACTCTGTGACATAACAATACATTCATCTGTAGGCAGCTGGAGAGTACCACTGTGACATCACAATGCTGTCAGCTGCAGACAGCTAATACCTCGGTAATATCACAATGCATTCAGCTGCAGGCAGCTAGACAGTACCACTGTGACATCACAATTCATTCAGCTGCAGGCAGCTATTCAGTACCACTGTGACATCACAATGCATTGATCTGCAGGCAGCTAGACAGTACCACTGTGACATCACAATTAGAGATGAGCGGGTTCGGTTTCTCTGAATCCGAACCCGCCCGAACTTCATGTTTTTTTACACGGGTCCGAGCGACTCGGATCTTCCCGCCTTGCTCGGTTAACCCGAGCGCGCCCGAACGTCATCATCACGCTGTCGGATTCTTGCGAGGCTCGGATTATATCGCGAGACTCGGATTCTATATAAGGAGCCGCGCGTCGCGGCCATTTTCACACGTGCATTGAGATTGATAGGGAGAGGACGTGGCTGGCGTCCTCTCCGTTTAGAAATTAAAATAGATAGGAGAGTGAGAGTGAGACACTTCATTTACTTACTGGAGCTTAGGAGGAGTTATACTAGTGACTGATGACCAGTGACCTGACCACCAGTGCAGTTTTATAATTTATTATTATTTAATAATCCGTTCTGTTCTTGTTCTCTGCCTGAAAAAAACGATACACAGTGACTCAGTCACACTCACATACCATATCTGTGCTCAGCCCAGTGTGCTGCATCATCTATGTATAATATCTGACTGTGCTCACACAGCTTAATTGTGGGGGAGACTGGGGAGCAGTTATAGGTTATAGCAGGAGCCAGGAGTACATATTAAACAGTGCACACTTTTGCTGCCAGAGTGCCACTGCCAGTGTGACTGACCACTGACCACTGTGACCAGTGACCTGACCACACTGACCACCAGTATAGTATATTGTGATTGAATGTCTGCCTGAAAAAGTACACTCGTCGTGTGACTTGTGTGGTGTTTTTTTATTCTATAAAAATTAAAAAACTCATTCTGCTGACAGACAGTGTCCACTCCAGCAGGTCCGTCATTATATAATATATACCTGTCCGGCTGCAGTAGTGATATATATATATTTTTTATATCATTATTTATCATCCAGTCTACTAGCAGCAGACACAGTACGGTAGTTCACGGCTGTAGCTACCTCTGTGTCGGCACTCGGCAGTCCATCCATAATTGTATACCACCTACCCGTGGTTTTTTTTTTCTTTCTTCTTTATACATACTACATCTCATTATCATCCAGTCTATATTAGCAGCAGACACAGTACAGTACGGTAGTCCACGGCTGTAGCTACCTCTGTGTCGGCACTCGGCAGTCCATCCATAATTGTATACCACCTACCCGTGTTTTTTTTTCTTTCTTCTTTATACATACTACATCTCATTATCAACCAGTCTATATTAGCAGCAGACACAGTACGGTAGTTCACGGCTGTAGCTACCTCTGTGTCGGCACTCGGCAGTCCATCCATAATTGTATACCACCTACCCGTGGTTTTTTTTTTCTTTCTTCTTTATACATACATACTACATCTCATTATCATCCAGTCTATATTAGCAGCAGACACAGTACAGTACGGTAGTCCACGGCTGTAGCTACCTCTGTGTCGGCACTCGGCAGTCCATCCATAATTGTATACCACCTACCCGTGGTTTTTTTTTCTTTCTTCTTTATACATACTACATCTCATTATCATCCAGTCTATATTAGCAGCAGACACAGTACAGTACGGTAGTCCACGGCTGTAGCTACCTCTGTGTCGGCACTCGGCAGTCCATCCATAATTGTATACCACCTACCCGTGGTTTTTTTTTTCTTTCTTCTTTATACATACTACATCTCATTATCAACCAGTCTATATTAGCAGCAGACACAGTACAGTACGGTAGTCCACGGCTGTAGCTACCTCTGTGTCGGCACTCGGCAGTCCATCCATAATTGTATACCACCTACCCGTGGTTTTTTTTTCTTTCTTCTTTATACATACTACATCTCATCATCATCCAGTCTATATTAGCAGCAGACACAGTACAGTACGGTAGTCCACGGCTGTAGCTACCTCTGTGTCGGCACTCGGCAGTCCATCCATAATTGTATACCACCTACCCGTGGTTTTTTTTTTCTTTCTTCTTTATACATACTACATCTCATTATCATCCAGTCTATATTAGCAGCAGACACAGTACAGTACGGTAGTCCACGGCTGTAGCTACCTCTGTGTCGGCACTCGGCAGTCCATCCATAATTGTATACCACCTACCCGTGGTTTTTTTTTTTCTTTCTTCTTTATACATACTACATCTCATTATCAACCAGTCTATATTAGCAGCAGACACTGTACGGTAGTTCACGGCTGTAGCTACCTCTGTGTCGGCACTCGGCAGTCCATCCATAATTGTATACCACCTACCCGTGGTTTTTTTTTTCTTTCTTCTTTATACATACATACTACATCTCATTATCATCCAGTCTATATTAGCAGCAGACACAGTACAGTACGGTAGTCCACGGCTGTAGCTACCTCTGTGTCGGCACTCGGCAGTCCATCCATAAGTATACTAGTATCCATCCATCTCCATTGTTTACCTGAGGTGCCTTTTAGTTGTGCCTATTAAAATATGGAGAACAAAAATGTTGAGGTTCCAAAATTAGGGAAAGATCAAGATCCACTTCCACCTCGTGCTGAAGCTGCTGCCACTAGTCATGGCCGAGACGATGAAATGCCAGCAACATCGTCTGCCAAGGCCGATGCCCAATGTCATAGTACAGAGCATGTCAAATCCAAAACACCAAATATCAGTAAAAAAAGGACTCCAAAACCTAAAATAAAATTGTCGGAGGAGAAGCGTAAACTTGCCAATATGCCATTTACCACACGGAGTGGCAAGGAACGGCTGAGGCCCTGGCCTATGTTCATGGCTAGTGGTTCAGCTTCACATGAGGATGGAAGCACTCAGCCTCTCGCTAGAAAACTGAAAAGACTCAAGCTGGCAAAAGCACCGCAAAGAACTGTGCGTTCTTCGAAATCCCAAATCCACAAGGAGAGTCCAATTGTGTCGGTTGCGATGCCTGACCTTCCCAACACTGGACGTGAAGAGCATGCGCCTTCCACCATTTGCACGCCCCCTGCAAGTGCTGGAAGGAGCACCCGCAGTCCAGTTCCTGATAGTCAGATTGAAGATGTCAGTGTTGAAGTACACCAGGATGAGGAGGATATGGGTGTTGCTGGCGCTGGGGAGGAAATTGACAAGGAGGATTCTGATGGTGAGGTGGTTTGTTTAAGTCAGGCACCCGGGGAGACACCTGTTGTCCGTGGGAGGAATATGGCCGTTGACATGCCTGGTGAAAATACCAAAAAAATCAGCTCTTCAGTGTGGAGGTATTTCAACAGAAAAGCGGACAACAGGTGTCAAGCCGTGTGTTGCCTTTGTCAAGCTGTAATAAGTAGGGGTAAGGACGTTAACCACCTCGGAACATCCTCCCTTATACGTCACCTGCAGCGCATTCATAATAAGTCAGTGACAAGTTCAAAAACTTTGGGCAACAGCGGAAGCAGTCCACTGACCAGTAAATCCCTTCCTCTTGTAACCAAGCTCACGCAAACCACCCCACCAACTCCCTCAGTGTCAATTTCCTCCTTCCCCAGGAATGCCAATAGTCCTGCAGGCCATGTCACTGGCAATTCTGACGAGTCCTCTCCTGCCTGGGATTCCTCCGATGCATCCTTGCGTGTAACGCCTACTGCTGCTGGCGCTGCTGTTGTTGCTGCTGGGAGTCGATGGTCATCCCAGAGGGGAAGTCGTAAGCCCACTTGTACTACTTCCAGTAAGCAATTGACTGTCCAACAGTCCTTTGCGAGGAAGATGAAATATCACAGCAGTCATCCTGCTGCAAAGCGGATAACTGAGGCCTTGACAACTATGTTGGTGTTAGACGTGCGTCCGGTATCCGCCGTTAGTTCACAGGGAACTAGACAATTTATTGAGGCAGTGTGCCCCCGTTACCAAATACCATCTAGGTTCCACTTCTCTAGGCAGGCGATACCGAGAATGTACACGGACGTCAGAAAAAGACTCACCAGTGTCCTAAAAAATGCAGTTGTACCCAATGTCCACTTAACCACGGACATGTGGACAAGTGGAGCAGGGCAGGGTCAGGACTATATGACTGTGACAGCCCACTGGGTAGATGTATGGACTCCCGCCGCAAGAACAGCAGCGGCGGCACCAGTAGCAGCATCTCGCAAACGCCAACTCTTTCCTAGGCAGGCTACGCTTTGTATCACCGCTTTCCAGAATACGCACACAGCTGAAAACCTCTTATGGCAACTGAGGAAGATCATCGCGGAATGGCTTACCCCAATTGGACTCTCCTGTGGATTTGTGGCATCGGACAACGCCAGCAATATTGTGTGTGCATTAAATATGGGCAAATTCCAGCACGTCCCATGTTTTGCACATACCTTGAATTTGGTGGTGCAGAATTTTTTTAAAAACGACAGGGGCGTGCAAGAGATGCTGTCGGTGGCCAGAAGAATTGCGGGACACTTTCGGCGTACAGGCACCACGTACAGAAGACTGGAGCACCACCAAAAACTACTGAACCTGCCCTGCCATCATCTGAAGCAAGAAGTGGTAACGAGGTGGAATTCAACCCTCTATATGCTTCAGAGGTTGGAGGAGCAGCAAAAGGCCATTCAAGCCTATACAATTGAGCACGATATAGGAGGTGGAATGCACCTGTCTCAAGTGCAGTGGAGAATGATTTCAACGTTGTGCAAGGTTCTGATGCCCTTTGAACTTGCCATACGTGAAGTCAGTTCAGACACTGCCAGCCTGAGTCAGGTCATTCCCCTCATCAGGCTTTTGCAGAAGAAGCTGGAGACATTGAAGGAGGAGCTAACACGGAGCGATTCCGCTAGGCATGTGGGACTTGTGGATGGAGCCCTTAATTCGCTTAACAAGGATTCACGGGTGGTCAATCTGTTGAAATCAGAGCACTACATTTTGGCCACCGTGCTCGATCCTAGATTTAAAGCCTACCTTGGATCTCTCTTTCCGGCAGACACAAGTCTGCTGGGGTTGAAAGACCTGCTGGTGAGAAAATTGTCAAGTCAAGCGGAACGCGACCTGTCAACATCTCCTCCTTCACATTCTCCCGCAACTGGGGGTGCGAGGAAAAGGCTCAGAATTCCGAGCCCACCCGCTGGCGGTGATGCAGGGCAGTCTGGAGCGACTGCTGATGCTGACATCTGGTCCGGACTGAAGGACCTGACAACGATTACGGACATGTCGTCTACTGTCACTGCATATGATTCTCTCACCATTGAAAGAATGGTGGAGGATTATATGAGTGACCGCATCCAAGTAGGCACGTCACACAGTCCGTACTTATACTGGCAGGAAAAAGAGGCAATTTGGAGGCCCTTGCACAAACTGGCTTTATTCTACCTAAGTTGCCCTCCCACAAGTGTGTACTCCGAAAGAGTGTTTAGTGCCGCCGCTCACCTTGTCAGCAATCGGCGTACGAGGTTACATCCAGAAAATGTGGAGAAGATGATGTTCATTAAAATGAATTATAATCAATTCCTCCGTGGAGACATTGACCAGCAGCAATTGCCTCCACAAAGTACACAGGGAGCTGAGATGGTGGATTCCAGTGGGGACGAATTGATAATCTGTGAGGAGGGGGATGTACACGGTGATATATCGGAGGATGATGATGAGGTGGACATCTTGCCTCTGCAGAGCCAGTTTGTGCAAGGAGAGATTAATTGCTTCTTTTTTGGTGGGGGTCCAAACCAACCAGTCATTTCAGTCACAGTCGTGTGGCAGACCCTGTCACTGAAATGATGGGTTGGTTAAAGTGTGCATGTCCTGTTTATACAACATAAGGGTGGGTGGGAGGGCCCAAGGACAATTCCATCTTGCACCTCTTTTTTCTTTAATTTTTCTTTGCGTCATGTGCTGTTTGGGGAGGGTTTTTTGGAAGGGACATCCTGCGTGACACTGCAGTGCCACTCCTAGATGGGCCCGGTGTTTGTGTCGGCCACTAGGGTCGCTTATCTTACTCACACAGCTACCTCATTGCGCCTCTTTTTTTCTTTGCGTCATGTGCTGTTTGGGGAGGGTTTTTTGGAAGGGACATCCTGCGTGACACTGCAGTGCCACTCCTAGATGGGCCCGGTGTTTGTGTCGGCCACTAGAGTCGCTTATCTTACTCACACAGCTACCTCATTGCGCCTCTTTTTTTCTTTGCATCATGTGCTGTTTGGGGAGGGTTTTTTGGAAGGGACATCCTGCGTGACACTGCAGTGACACTCCTAGATGGGCCCGGTGTTTGTGTCGGCCACTAGGGTCGCTTATCTTACTCACACAGCTACCTCATTGCGCCTCTTTTTTTCTTTGCGTCATGTGCTGTTTGGGGAGGGTTTTTTGGAAGGGACATCCTGCGTGACACTGCAGTGACACTCCTAGATGGGCCCGGTGTTTGTGTCGGCCACTAGGGTCGCTTATCTTACTCACACAGCTACCTCATTGCGCCTCTTTTTTTCTTTGCGTCATGTGCTGTTTGGGGAGGGTTTTTTGGAAGGGACATCCTGCGTGACACTGCAGTGACACTCCTAGATGGGCCCGGTGTTTGTGTCGGCCACTAGGGTCGCTTATCTTACTCACACAGCTACCTCATTGCGCCTCTTTTTTTCTTTGCGTCATGTGCTGTTTGGGGAGGGTTTTTTGGAAGGGACATCCTGCGTGACACTGCAGTGACACTCCTAGATGGGCCCGGTGTTTGTGTCGGCCACTAGGGTCGCTTATCTTACTCACACAGCTACCTCATTGCGCCTCTTTTTTTCTTTGCGTCATGTGCTGTTTGGGAGGGTTTTTTGGAAGGGACATCCTGCGTGACACTGCAGTGACACTCCTAGATGGGCCCGGTGTTTGTGTCGGCCACTAGGGTCGCTTAGCTTAGTCATCCAGCGACCTAGGTGCAAATTTTAGGACTAAAAATAATATTGTGAGGTGTGAGGTATTCAGAATAGACTGAAAATGAGTGTAAATTATGGTTTTTGAGGTTAATAATACTTTGGGATCAAAATGACCCCCAAATTCTATGATTTAAGCTGTTTTTTTGTGTTTTTAAAAAAAAACACCCGAATCCAAAACACACCCGAATCCGACAAAAAAAATTCGGTGAGGTTTTGCCAAAACGCGGTCGAACCCAAAACACGGCCGCGGAACCGAACCCAAAACCAAAACACAAAACCCGAAAAATTTCCGCCGCTCATCTCTAATCACAATGCATTCAGCTGCAGATTGCTAGACAGTACCATTGTGACATCACAATGCATTCAGCTGCAGGCAGCTTACTAGTACCTCAGTGACATCACATTCACAATGCATTCAGCTGCACGCAGCTAAACAGTACCACTGTGACAACACACTGTATTCTGCTGCAGGCTGCTAGACAGTACCACTGTGACATCACAATGCATTCAGATGCAGGCAGCTGTACAATTCCACTGTGACAGCACAATACATTTAGCTGCAGGCAGCTAGACAATACCTCTGTGACATCATAATGCATTAACGTGCAGACTGCTAAACAGTACCACTGTGACATCACAATGCATTTAGCTGCATGCAGCTAAGTAGTTTAACTGTGACATCATAATGCATTCAGCTGCATGCAGCTAACTAGTACCTCAGTTGCATCTCATTGCATTCAGCTGCAGACAGCTAGAATGTACCACTGTGACATCACAATGCATTCAGCTACAGGCAGCTAGAAAGTACCACTATGACATCATAATGTATTCAGCTGCAGACAGCTAGACATTACCTCTGTGATATCACAATGTATTCAACTGTAGGCAACTAGACAGTACCCCTGTGACATCACAATGCATTCAGCTGCAGGCAGCTAGGCAGTACCTTTGTGACATCACAATGAATTCAGCTGCAGGCAGCTAGACAGTACCACTGTGACATCAAAATGTGTTCAGCTACAGGCAGCTAGGCAGTACCCCTGTGACATCACAGTGCATTACGCTGAAGGCAGCTAGACAGTACCACTGTAACATCACAATGTATTCTGTAGCAGCAACTAGACAGTACCTCTTTGACATCACAATGCATTCAGCCGCAGCAGCTAGACAGTACCACTGTAACAGCACAATGCATTCATCTGCAGGCAGAAAGACAGCACCACTTTGACATCACAGTGCATTCTGCTACAGGCAGCTAAACAGTACCTCTGTGACATCACAATGCATTCAGCTGTAGGCTGCAATACAGTACCACTGTGACATTACAATGCATTCATCAGCAGGCAGCTAGACAGTATCCCTGTGACAGCACAATACATTCAGCAGCAGGCAGCTAGACAGTACTCCTGTGATATCACAGTGCATTCCACTGTAGGCAGCTAGAGAGTACCATTGTGATATCACAGTGCATTCAGCTGCTGGCAGATAGACTGTACCACTGTGACATCACAATACATTTAGCTGCAGGCAGCTAATACCTCGGTAATATCACAATTCATTCAGCTGCAGGCAGCTATTCAGTACCACTGTGACATCACAATGCATTAAGCTGCAGGCAGCTATTCAGTACCACTGTGACATCACAATGCATTAAGCTGCAGGCAGCAAGACAGTACCTTAGTAACATCACTATGCATTCAGCTGCAGGCAGCTTACTAGTACCTCAGTGACATCACAATGCATTCAGCACCACGCAGCTAGACATTACCACTGTGACATCACAATGTATTCAGCTGCAAGCTGCTAGACAGTACCACTGTGACATCACATTGTATTCTGCTGCAGGCTGCTAGACAGTACCACTGTGACATCACATTGTATTCAGCTGCAGGCAGCTAGATAGTACATTTGTGACATCACAATGCATTCAGATGCAGGCAGCTATACAATTCCACTGTGACAGCACAATACATTCAGCTGCAGGAAGCTAGACAATACCTCTGTGACATCATAATGCATTAACGTGCAGACTGCTAAACAGTACCACTGTGACATCATAATGCATTCAGCTGCATGCAGCTAAGTAGTTCAACTGTGACATCACAATACATTCAGCTGCATGCAGCTAACTAGTACCTCAGTGACATCTGATTGCATTCAGCTGCAGGCAGCTAGAAAGTACAACTGTGACATCACAATGTATTCAGATGCAGGCAGCTAGACAGTACCACTATGACATCACAATACATTCAGCTACAGGCAGCTAGACAGTACCACTATGACATCACAATGTATTCAGCTGCAGGCAGCTAGACAGTACCACTGTGACATCACAATGCATTCAGCTACAGGCAGCTAGAGAGTACCACCATGACATTACAATGTATTCAGCTGCATGCAGCTAACTAGTACCTCAGTGACATCACAATGCATTCAGCTGCAGGCAGCTGGACAGTACCACTGTAACATCACAATGTATTATGCAGCAGGCAGCTATACAGTACCTCTTTGACAGCATAGTGCATTCAGCTGCAGCAGCTAGACAGTACCACTGTGACATCACAATGTATTCAGCTGCAAGCTGCTAGACAGTACCACTGTGACATCACAATGCATTCAGCTGCAGGCAGCTAGACAGTACCACCGTGACATTGCAATGCATTCAGCTGCAGGCAGCTAGACAGTACCTCTGTGATATCAAAATGTATTTAGCTGTAGGCAACTAAAGTACCCCTGTGACATCACAATGCATTCGGCTGCAGGCAGCTAGACAGTACAACAATGACATTACAATGTATTCAGCTGCATGCAGCTAACTAGTACCTCAGTGACATCACAATGCATTCAGCTGCAGGCAGCTAGACAGTACCACTGTGACATCACAATGTGTTCAGCTGCAGGCAGCTAGGCAGTACCCCTTTGACATCACAGTGCATTACGCTGCAGGCAGCTGGACAGTACCACTGTAACATCACAATGCATTCTGTAGCAGGCAGCTAGACAGTACCTCTCTGACATCACAATGCATTCAGCTGCAGCAGCTATACAGTACCACTGTGACATCAAAATGCATTCATCTGCATGCAGATAGGCAGTTCACCTGTAACATCACAATGCATTCAGTTGGAGGCAGCTAGACAGCACCTCTTTGACATCACAGTGCATTCTGCTACAGGCAGCTAAACAGTACCTCTGTGACATCACAATGCATTCAGCTGTAGGCTGCAATACAGTACCACTGTGACATCACAATGCATTCAGCTTCTGGCAGCTTACTAGTACCTCAGTGACATCACAAAGCATTCAGCTGCTGGCTGCTAGACAGTACCACTGTGACATCACAATGTATTCAGCTGCAAGCTGCTAGACAGTACCACTGTGACATCACAATATATTCAGCTGAAAGCTGCTAGACAGTACCACTGTGACATCACAATGCATTCAGCTGCAGGCAGCTAGACAGTACCACCGTGATATTACAATGCATTGAGCTGCAAACTGCTAGACAATACCACTGTGAAATCACAATGCATTCATCTTTAGGCAGCTAACTATTACCTAATTGACATCACAATGCATTTAGCTGTAGGCAGCTATACAGTTCCACTTTGACATCACAATGTGTTCAGCTGCAAGCTGCTAGACAGGGGTGGTCTTCAGTATGCCGGCTGTCGGGATTCCGGCACACAGTATACCGGCGCCGGGACCCCGACAGCCGGCATACCGACACTTATTCTCCCTCGTGGGGTTCCACGACCCCCCTGGAGGGAGAATAAAATAGCATGGCGCTCATAGCACGCCACCGTGCCCGCAGCGTGGCAAGCGCAGCAAGCCCGCAAAGGGCTCATTTGCGCTCGCCACACTGTCGATAAGCCGGCGGTCGGGCTCCCGGCGCCGGTATGCTGGTTGCCGGGAGTCCGACCGCCAGCATACCATACTACACCCCTAGACAGTACCACTGTGACATTGCAATGTATTCAGCTGCAGGCTGCTAGACAGAACCACTGTGATATAACAATGCATTCAGCTGCAGGCAGCTAGACAGTACCACTGTGACATCGCAATGTATTCAGCTGCAGGCTGCTAGACAGAACCACTGTGATATAACAATGCATTCAGCTGCAGGCAGCTAGAGAGTACAACTGTGAAATCACAATGCATTCAGCTGGAGGCAGCTAGACAGCACCCCTTTGACATCACAATGTATTCAGCGGTAGGCAACTAGAGTACCCCTGTGACATCACAATGCATTCAGCTGGAGGCAGCTAGACAGCACCCCTTTGACATCACAATGTATTCAGCGGTAGGCAACTAGAGTACCCCTGTGACATCACAATGCATTCAGCTGCAGGCAGCTAGGCATTACCTTTGTGACCTCACAATTCATTCAGCTGCATGCAGCTAGACAGTAACACATTGACATCACACTGTATTCTGCTGCAGGCTGCTAGACAGTACCACTGTGACATCACAATGTATTCAGCTGCAGGCAGCTAGATAGTACCTTTATGACATCACAATGCATTCAGATGCAGGCAGCTATACAGTTCCACTGTGACAGCACAATACATTAAGCCACAGGCATCTAGACAGTACCTCTGTTACATCACATTGCATTCACCTGCAGGCAGCTAGACAGTACCCCTTTGATATCACAGTGCATTCCGCTGCAGGCAGCTAGACAGTACACCTGTGAAATCCCAATGCAGGCAGCTAAAGTACCCCTGTGACATCACAATGCATTCAGCTGCAGGCAGCTAGACAGTACAACCATGACATTACAATGTATTCAGCTGCATGCAGCTCATTAGTACCTCAGTGACATCACAATGCATTCAGCTGCAGGCAGCTGGACATTACCACTGTAACATCACAATGTATTCTGCAGCAGGCAGCTAGACAGTACCTCTTTAACATCACAATGCATTCAGCTGCAGCAGCTAGACAGTACCACTGTGACATCACAATGCATTCATCTGCAGGCAGAAATACAGTTCACCTGTAATATCACAATGCATTCAGTTGGAGGCAGCTAGACAGCACCCCTTTGACATCACAGTGCATTCCGCTACATGCAGCTAAACAGTACCTCTGTGACATCACAATGCATTCAGTTGTAGGCTGCAATACAGTACCACTGTGACATCACAATGCATTCATCAGCAGGCAGCTAGATAGTACTCCTGTGATATCACAGTGCATTCCACTGTAGGCAGCTAGAGAGTACCACTGTGATATCACAATGCATTCAGCTGCTGGCAGCTAGACAGTACCACTGTGACATCACAATACATTCAGCTGCAGGCAGCTAGACAGTACCCCTGTGACATCACAGTGCATTCCGCTGCAGGCAGCTGGACAGTACGTCTGTGAAAACCCAATGCATTCAGCTGCAAGTAGCTAGACAGTACCTCTGTGACATCACAATACATTAATCTGAAGGGAGCTAGAGAGTACCACTATGACCTCACAATGCAGTCAGCTGCAGGCAGCTAATACCTCGGTAATATCACAATGCATTCAGCTGCAGGCAGCTAGACATTACCACTGTAACATCACAATTCATTCAGCTGCAGGCAGCTATTCAGTACCACTGTGACATCACAATTCATTCAGCTGCAGGCAGCTAGACAGTACCTTAATAACATCACAATGCATTCAGCTGCAGGCTGCTAGACAGTACCACTGTGACATCACAAATGCATTCAGCTACAGGCAGCTTACTAGTACCTCAGAGACATCACAATGCATTTAGCTGTAGGCAGCTAGACAGTTCCACTTTGACATCACAATGTGTTCAGCTGCAGGCTGCTAGACAGTACCACTGTGACATCGCAATGTATTCAGCTGCAGGCTGCTAGACAGAACCACTGTGATATCACAATGCATTCAGCTGCAGGCAGCTAGAGAGTACAACTGTGACATCACAATGCATTCACCTCCAGCAGCTAGACAGTACCACTGTGAGATCACAATGCACTCCGCTGCAGGCAGATAGACAGCACCCCTTTGACATCACAGTGCATTCCGCTACAGGCAGCTAAACAGTACCTCTATGACATCACAATGCATTCAGCTGTAGGCTGCAATACAGTAACACTGTGACATCACAATGCATTCATCAGCAGGCAGCAAGACAGTATCACTGTGACATCACAATGCATTCAGCAGCAGGCATCTAGACAGTACCTCTGTTACATCACAATGCATTCAGCTGCAGGCAGCTAGACAGTACCCCTGTGACATCACAGTGCATTCCGCAGCAGGCAGCTAGACAGTACCCCTGTAAAATCCTAATGCATTCAGCTGCAAGTAGCTAGATAGTAACTCTGTGACATCACAATACATTCATCTATAGGCAGCTAGATTTACCACTGTGACCTCACAATGCAGTCAGCTGCAGGCAGCTAGACAGTACCCCTGTGACATCACAGTGCATTCTGTTGCAGGCAGCTAGACGGTACCCCTGTGAAATCCTAATGCATTCAGCTGCAAGTAGCTAGATAGTAACTCTGTGACATACCAATACATTTATCTATAGGCAGCTAGAGGTACCACTTTGACCTCACAATGCAGTCAGCTGCAGGAAGCTAATACCTCGGTAATATCACAATGCATTCAGCTGCAGGCAGCTAGACAGTATCACTGTGACATCCCAATTCATTCAGCTGCAGGCTGCAATACAGTACCACTGTGACACCACAATGCATTCATCAGCAGGCAGCTAGACAGTATCACTGTGACATCACAATGCATTCAGCAGCAGGCAGCTAGACAATACTCCTGTGATATCACAGTGCATTCCACTGTAGGCAGCTAGAGAGTACCATTGTGATATCACAATGCATTCAGCTGCTATAAGATAGACAGTACCACTGTGACATCACAATGCATTCAGCAGCAGGCAGCTAGATAGTACTCCTGTGATATAGCAGTGCATTCCTCTGTAGGCAGCTAGAGAGTACCACTGTGATATCACAATGTATTCAGCTGCTGGCAGATAGACAGTACCACTGTGACATCACAATACATTCAGCTGCAGGCAGCTAATACCTCGGTAATATCACAATTCTTTCAGCTGCAGGCAGCTAGACAGTACCACTGTGACATCACAATTCATTCAGCTGCAGGCAGCTATTCAGTACCACTGTGACATCACAATGCATTGAGCTGCAGGCAGCTAGACAGTACCTTAGTAACATCACAATGCATTCAGCTGCAGGCAGCTTACTAGAACCTCAGTGACATCACAATGCATTTAGCTGCACACAGCTGGACAGTACCACTGTGACATCACAATGTATTCAGCTGCAAGCTGCTAGACAGTACCACTGTGACATCACACTGTATTCTGCTGCAGGCTGCTAGACAGTACCACTGTGACATTACAATGTATTCAGCTGCAGGCAGCTAGATAGTACCTTTGTGACATCACAATTAGAGATGTGCACTTGAAATTTTTTCGGGTTTTGTGTTTTGGTTTTGGGTTCGGTTCCGCGGCCGTGTTTTGGGTTCGACCGCGTTTTGGCAAAACCTCACCAAATTTTTTTTGTCGGATTCGGGTGTGTTTTGGATTCGGGTGTTTTTTTCAAAAAACACTAAAAAACAGCTTAAATCATAGAATTTGGGGGTCATTTTGATCCCAAAGTATTATTAACCTCAAAAACCATAATTTCCACTCATTTTCAGTCTATTCTGAATACCTCACACCTCACAATATTATTTTTAGTCCTAAAATTTGCACCGAGGTCGCTGGATGACTAAGCTAAGCGACCCTAGTGGCCGACACAAACACCGGGCCCATCTAGGAGTGGCACTGCAGTGTCACGCAGGATGGCCCTTCCAAAAAACACTCCCCAAACAGCACATGACGCAAAGAAAAAAAGAGGCGCAATGAGGTAGCTGTGTGAGTAAGATAAGCGACCCTAGTGGCCGACACAAACACCGGGCCCATCTAGGAGTGGCACTGCAGTGTCACGCAGGATGGCCCTTCCAAAAAACACTCCCCAAACAGCACATGACGCAAAGAAAAAAAGAGGCGCAATGAGGTAGCTGTGTGAGTAAGCTAAGCGACCCTAGTGGCCGACACAAACACCTGGCCCATCTAGGAGTGTCACTGCAGTGTCACGCAGGATGGCCCTTCCAAAAAACACTCCCCAAACAGCACATGACGCAAAGAAAAAAAGAGGCGCAATGAGGTAGCTGTGTGAGTAAGCTAAGCGACCCTAGTGGCCGGCACAAACACCGGGCCCATCTAGGAGTGGCACTGCAGTGTCACGCAGGATGGCCCTTCCAAAAAACACTCCCCAAACAGCACATGACGCAAAGAAAAAAAGAGGCGCAATGAGGTAGCTGTGTGAGTAAGATAAGCGACCCTAGTGGCCGACACTAACACCGGGCCCATCTAGGAGTGGCACTGCAGTGTCACGCAGGATGGCCCTTCCAAAAAACACTCCCCAAACAGCACATGACGCAAAGAAAAAAAGAGGCGCAATGAGGTAGCTGTGTGAGTAAGATAAGCGACCCTAGTGGCCGACACAAACACCTGGCCCATCTAGGAGTGGCACTGCAGTGTCACGCAGGATGGCCCTTCCAAAAAACACCCCCCAAACAGCACATGACGCAAAGAAAAATTAAAGAAAAAAGAGGTGCAAGATGGAATTGTCCTTGGGCCCTCCCACCCACCCTTATGTTGTATAAACAGGACATGCACACTTTAACCAACCCATCATTTCAGTGACAGGGTCTGCCACACGACTGTGACTGAAATGACGGGTTGGTTTGGACCCCCACCAAAAAAGAAGCAATTAATCTCTCCTTGCACAAACTGGCTCTACAGAGGCAAGATGTCCACCTCATCATCATCCTCCGATATATCACCGTGTACATCCCCCTCCTCACAGATTATCAATTCGTCCCCACTGGAATCCACCATCTCAGCTCCCTGTGTACTTTGTGGAGGCAATTGCTGCTGGTCAATGTCTCCACGGAGGAATTGATTATAATTCATTTTAATGAACATCATCTTCTCCACATTTTCTGGAAGTAACCTCGTACGCCGATTGCTGACAAGGTGAGCGGCGGCACTAAACACTCTTTCGGAGTACACACTTGTGGGAGGGCAACTTAGGTAGAATAAAGCCAGTTTGTGCAAGGGCCTCCAAATTGCCTCTTTTTCCTGCCAGTATAAGTACGGACTGTGTGACGTGCCTACTTGGATGCGGTCACTCATATAATCCTCCACCATTCTTTCAATGGGGAGAGAATCATATGCAGTGACAGTAGACGACATGTCCGTAATCGTTGACAGGTCCTTCAGTCCGGACCAGATGTCAGCATCAGCAGTCGCTCCAGACTGCCCTGCATCACCGCCAGCGGGTGGGCTCGGAATTCTGAGCCTTTTCCTCGCACCCCCAGTTGCGGGAGAATGTGAAGGAGGAGATGTTGACAGGTCGCGTTCCGCTTGACTTGACAATTTTCTCACCAGCAGGTCTTTGAACCCCAGCAGACTTGTGTATGCCGGAAAGAGAGATCCAAGGTAGGTTTTAAATCTAGGATCGAGTACGGTGGCCAAAATGTAGTGCTCTGATTTCAACAGATTGACCACCCGTAAATCCTTGTTAAGCGAATTAAGGGCTCCATCCACAAGTCCCACATGCCTAGCGGAATCGCTCCGTGTTAGCTCCTCCTTCAATGTCTCCAGCTTCTTCTGCAAAAGCCTGATGAGGGGAATGACCTGACTCAGGCTGGCAGTGTCTGAACTGACTTCACGTGTGGCAAGTTCAAAGGGCAGCAGAACCTTGCACAACGTTGAAATCATTCTCCACTGCGCTTGAGACAGGTGCATTCCACCTCCTATATCGTGCTCAATTGTATAGGCTTGAATGGCCTTTTGCTGCTCCTCCAACCTCTGAAGCATATATAGGGTTGAATTCCACCTCGTTACCACTTCTTGCTTCAGATGATGGCAGGGCAGGTTCAGGCGTTTTTGGTGTTGCTCCAGTCTTCTGTACGTGGTGCCTGTACGCCGAAAGTGTCCCGCAATTCTTCTGGCCACCGACAGCATCTCTTGCACGCCCCTGTCGTTTTTTAAAAAATTCTGCACCACCAAATTCAAGGTATGTGCAAAACATGGGACGTGCTGGAATTTGCCCAGATTTAATGCACACACAATATTGCTGGCGTTGTCCGATGCCACAAATCCACAGGAGAGTCCAATTGGGGTAAGCCATTCCGCGATGATCTTCCTCAGTTGCCGTAAGAGGTTTTCAGCTGTGTGCGTATTCTGGAAACCGGTGATACAAAGCGTAGCCTGCCTAGGAAAGAGTTGGCGTTTGCGAGATGCTGCTACTGGTGCCGCCGCTGCTGTTCTTGCGGCGGGAGTCCATACATCTACCCAGTGGGCTGTCACAGTCATATAGTCCTGACCCTGCCCTGCTCCACTTGTCCACATGTCCGTGGTTAAGTGGACATTGGGTACAGCTGCATTTTTTAGGACACTGGTGACTCTTTTTCTGAGGTCTGTGTACATTTTCGGTATCGCCTGCCTAGAGAAATGGAACCTAGATGGTATTTGGTACCGGGGACACAGTACCTCCAACAAGTCTCTAGTTGGCTCTGCAGTAATGATGGATACCGGAACCACGTTTCTCACCACCCAGGATGCCAAGGCCTCAGTTATCCGCTTTGCAGCAGGATGACTGCTGTGATATTTCATCTTCCTCGCAAAGGACTGTTGGACAGTCAATTGCTTGGTGGAAGTAGTAAAAGTGGTCTTACGATTTCCCCTCTGGGATGACCATCGACTCCCAGCAGCAACAACAGCAGCGCCAGCAGCAGTAGGCGTTACACGCAAGGATGCATCGGAGGAATCCCAGGCAGGAGAGGAATCGTCAGAATTGCCAGTGACATGGCCTGCAGGACTATTGGCATTCCTGGGGAAGGAGGAAATTGACACTGAGGGAGTTGGTGGGATGGTTTGCGTGAGCTTGGTTACAAGAGGAAGGGATTTACTGGTCAGTGGACTGCTTCCGCTGTCGCCCAAAGTTTTTGAACTTGTCACTGACTTATTATGAATGCGCTGCAGGTGACGTATAAGGGAGGATGTTCCGAGGTGGTTAACGTCCTTACCCCTACTTATTACAGCTTGACAAAGGCAACACACGGCTTGACAAATGTTGTCCGCATTTCTGTTGAAATACTTCCACACCGAAGAGCTGATTTTTTTGGTATTTTCACCAGGCATGTCAACGGCCATATTCCTCCCACGGACAACAGGTGTCTCCCCGGGTGCCTGACTTAAACAAACCACCTCACCATCAGAATCCTCCTTGTCAATTTCCTCCCCAGCGCCAGCAACACCCATATCCTCCTCATCCTGGTGTACTTCAACACTGACATCTTCAATCTGACTATCAGGAACTGGACTGCGGGTGCTCCTTCCAGCACTTGCAGGGGGCGTGCAAATGGTGGAAGGCGCATGCTCTTCATGTCCAGTGTTGGGAAGGTCAGGCATCGCAACCGACACAATTGGACTCTCCTTGTGGATTTGGGATTTCGAAGAACGCACAGTTCTTTGCGGTGCTTTTGCCAGTTTGAGTCTTTTCATTTTTCTAGCGAGAGGCTGAGTGCTTCCATCCTCATGTGAAGCTGAACCACTAGCCAAGAACATAGGCCAGGGCCTCAGCCGTTCCTTGCCACTCCGTGTGGTAAATGGCATATTGGCAAGTTTACGCTTCTCCTCCGACAATTTTATTTTAGATTTTGGAGTCCTTTTTTTACTGATATTTGGTGTTTTGGATTTTACATGCTCTGTACTATGACATTGGGCATCGGCCTTGGCAGACGACGTTGCTGGCATTTCATAGTCTCGGCCATGACTAGTGGCAGCAGCTTCAGCACGAGGTGGAAGTGGATCTTGATCTTTCCCTAATTTTGGAACCTCAACGTTTTTGTTCTCCATATTTTAATAGGCACAACTAAAAGGCACCTCAGGTAAACAATGGAGATGGATGGATACTAGTATACTTATGGATGGACGAGCGACTGCCGACACAGAGGTAGCTACAGCCGTGGACTACCGTACTGTGTCTGCTGCTAATATAGACTGGATGATAATGAGATGAAATCAATATATATATATAATATCACTAGTCATGCAGCCGGACAGGTATATATATTTATTATGTAATGACTGATGACGGACCTGCTGGACACTGTCAGCTCAGCAGCATCGCAGACTGCTACAGTAAGCTACTATAGTAGTATGTATAAAGAAGAAAGAAAAAAGAAAAAACCACGGGTAGGTGGTATACAATTATGGATGGACGAGCGACTGCCGACACAGAGGTAGCTACAGCCGTGGACTACCGTACTGTGTCTGCTGCTAATATAGACTGGATGATAATGAGATGAAATCAATATATATATATAATATCACACTAGTACTGCAGCCGGACAGGTAGATATATTTATTATGTAATGACTGATGACGGACGTGCTGGACACTGTCAGCTCAGCAGCACCGCAGACTGCTACAGTAAGCTACTATAGTAGTATGTATAAAGAAGAAAGAAAAAAAAAAACCACGGGTAGGTGGTATACAATTATGGATGGACGAGCGACTGCCGACACAGAGGTAGCTACAGCCGTGGACTACCGTACTGTGTCTGCTGCTAATATAGACTGGATGATAATGAGATGAAATCAATATATATATATATAATATCACACTAGTACTGCAGCCGGACAGGTAGATATATTTATTATGTAATGACTGATGACGGACCTGCTGGACACTGTCAGCTCAGCAGCACCGCAGACTGCTACAGTAAGCTACTATAGTAGTATGTATAAAGAAGAAAGAAAAAAAAAAACCACGGGTAGGTGGTATACAATTATGGATGGATGAGCGACTGCCGACACAGAGGTAGCTACAGCCGTGGACTACCGTACTGTGTCTGCTGCTAATATAGACTGGATGATAATGAGATGAAATCAATATATATATATATATAATATCACTAGTACTGCAGCCGGACAGGTATATATATTTATTATGTAATGACTGATGACGGACCTGCTGGACACTGTCAGCTCAGCAGCACCGCAGACTGCTACAGTAAGCTACTATAGTAGTATGTATAAAGAAGAAGAAAGAAAAAAAAAACGGGTAGGTGGTATACAATATTATATATATATTATATACAATTATATATACATATATATATATTAAACTGGTGGTGATTATTAAACTGGTGGTCAGGTCACTGGTCACACTATCAGCAACTTGCAAGTAGTACTCCTAAGCAGACAATCACAATATATATTATACTGGTGGTCAGTGTGGTCACAATGGCAGTGTGGCACTCTGGCAGCAAAAGTGTGCACTGTACGTTATATGTACTCCTGAGTCCTGCTCTCAGACTTTAACTGCTCCCCACTGTCAGTGTCTCCCCCACAAGTCAGATATACATTATACAGTCACACTATCTATCACTTCAGCAAGTAGTAGTACTCCTCCTAATGCTCCCCAAAATTACTACTGTGTCTCTCTCTACTCTAGTCTCACTCTCTTCTCTATAAACGGAGAGGATGCCAGCCACGTCCTCTCCCTGTGAATCTCAATGCACGTGTGAAAATGGCGGCGACGCGCGGCTCCTTATATAGAATCCGAGTCTCGCGATAGAATCCGAGCCTCGCGAGAATCCGACAGCGGGATGATGACGTTCGGGCACGCTCGGGTTAACCGAGCAAGGCGGGAAGATCCGAGTCGCTCGGCCCCGTGTAAAAAAAAATGAAGTTCGGGCGGGTTCGGATTCCGAGGAACCGAACCCGCTCATCTCTAATCACAATGCATTCAGATGCAGGCAGCTATACAATTCCACTGTGACAGTACAATACATTCAGCTGCAGGCAGCTAGACAATACCTCTGTGACATCATAATGCATTAACGTGCAGATTGCTAAACAGTGCCACTGTGACATCACAATGCATTCAGCTGCATGCAGCTAGGTAGTTAAACTGTGACATCACAATGCATTCAGCTGCATGCAGCTAACTAGTACCTCAGTGACATCTCATTGCATTCAGCTGCAGGCAGATAGAAAGTACCACTGTGACATCAGAATGTATTTAGATGCAGGCAGTGAGGAAGATAGATGCTAGATAGATGATAGATAGCTTAAGCATGTTAGGCATTTTGTTAAGTAGCAGCCATGATGTAGTGAAGTAGAAGTATGCTTTGCTGAGTTAATCATAATAATGCTGACATTTCATAGTTAGTACATTCTGTGCGAAGCAAGGTCGTAGCTATAATTCTTGAAAACATGTTATTAGACAGTCTCTGTGTGTTTAGACTTCTCTGAAGGACACATAGGAGGGTGACAGCCTGAGAGGAGTTATGAGAAGAGATGCATTATTGTTTTGAAATATGACGTGTATCAAGTGTTCATGCGAGTAGCTTTTTCTCTATATAATGTCATGCTAAATAAAGTGAAGGCAGTCTCATTTTGCTGGACATAACTGACGTGTGGTGTCGGCTTCCTGGGATTCCCAATCGATTGGTAAACAAAGGGTAACAACAGACAATTGAAGGAAATTGATAAGAGGAGGCTTATCTCCAACAGTTACATGAGGTCTCGTCCGGGATTTTTAGTACCGGTTAATAGTAGAACCATATTCAGTAAAACCATAGGTTATTAACCTTATAAAATATTGTTTAATAGCATACCTAAGATAGGATGTTATTATCCATGAGAGTTACAGCATATATATGGTAATTTGACTGCATATGTTAAAAAAGTCTTACTGAAGAAACTGACACTTCTGTATTTTCTAGTTTGCCTTTCTCCCAGATTCAGGAGCAAATCTGAATCCCGTCAAGCTTTAACCAGGAGTTCGGGTGTATCTGGAAAGACGCATGAAAGAGTCATTTGAGCCCAGATTTGATGGTCCATATTGAGTGTTGCTGACCACGCACACTTCTGTGTCAATTAAGGAAAGAGAGACTTGGGTTCCACTGCAAATTTGCTCAAGTTAAGTTTGAACAATGGAATACACAAACATACAAAGGCTAATTGGGCCTAAACTAGAATGACCACTATGGGTCATTATATTGAGAACTTCAATACTCATTATTGTCATAATATACTCTATATCTCTCATAGGAGAGGACAGGGACTGGCATGTCCACCAATCCAAAGTTACGTACCAGTGTTTAGTGTATAAGTATATGCTTCTTATATATGTAGTATATGTAGTATGTGCTTCTTATATATATAGTATGAAGAAACATTTGTGATGATCCGCAACAAGATACCCCCTTGTTTGTGCCTGGATGACACAGTTACACACAAAATGAACACACGAGGGGGGTTAATTCTTTAAAGAAAACCAAATACCTATGATTACTCGGGTAGATTCACCATAATACAGGGTTGGTGTTGCTCCCCAGAGTCAGAAAACCAAATATTCTAGAAAGAGAAAAGAAGACTCTATCTTGGGGGCACTCTTTGAAATATAAATAGGGCCAGATATACCCTTAGGTATCATTAAAATATAACCTTTAATTGTATCTTTAAAATTAATAGGAATTTGAAAAGGAAAAATATAAACACACACACAGGTTTATTCATATACACCTTGGGATCACTTGTCTATCACAAGGAGTTCAAAGAACACTGATTGCTCACTATGGAGCTTATTGGCTCAGAGAACACTGATTGCTCACCGAGGAGCTTGTTTTAATTATTTTTATTCAGATTTTTTTATAACCAATTATGATCTCTCACTGTTTAAACAACCATATCATGAATAGGTATTGATTTACTGAACGTCAGCTCCTATATTGTCAAACACATGTATAATTATAAAAATTCAAAATTTGCCCAAATGGTATATACACAGTGTTGAGAGAAGCAGAATGCCCATCATATTTATATGGTATCTTATGCGCTCAAATGTTAGAGAAAATAATGAATTATGTTAAGTGAGCCTAACAATATTAGTATACCGATAAAGTATACCTGAAAATAAATTTGGGAAAGTACTTTGCTAATAGCCTGTGTGGAGAACGGCTTTTTTGATAAATGCATTTCTATGTGAGAATGTGCACGGCACTGGTTTAACATTGAACCACTCCCTATCATCTCCCTGCAATTACCTGAAAATTAAACAGGCAGGAATTGTACTCAATTTCGGTTAACACTCATCCCTGGATTGCGGTGCAGTGTCCTGCAATGTCCTAGGATATCGAGACATTCCATCCGCTCTAACAGGGAAAGCAGTACGGCCACTTATCCTCTTTCTGGTCAGAAATTTCAAGGTCGCTGCCCTCTCATCCACCGGCCGCTGAGCTAACAAAAACCTTGAGCTCATGACGGTGAGACAGTAGAAGCAATGTACCATGGCATACTGATCATCTTTTTTACTCTTTCCTTTTTTCTCTCTATACCAACTATAAATGTCGGGCTACTAATGAGCGCATAAGATACCATATAAATATGATGGGCATTCTGCTTCTCTCAACACTGTGTATATACCATTTGGGCAAATTTTGAATTTTTATAATTATACATGTGTTTGAGAATATAGGAGCTGACGTTCGGTAAATCAATACCTATTCATGATATGGTTGTTTAAACAGTGAGAGATCATAATTGGTTATAAAAAAATCTGAATAAAAATAATTAAAACAAGCTCCTCGGTGAGCAATCAGTGTTCTCTGAGCCAATAAGCTCCATAGTGAGTAATCAGTGTTCTTTGAACTCCTTGTGATAGACAAGTGATCCCAAGGTGTATATGAATAAACCTGTGTGTGTGTTTATATTTTTCCTTTTCAAATTCCTATTAATTTTAAAGATACAATTAAAGGTTATATTTTAATGATACCTAAGGGTATATCTGGCCCTATTTATATTTCAAAGAGTGCCCCCAAGATAGAGTCTTCTTTTCTCTTTCTAGAATATATATATAGTATATAAGAAATGTGTTATCACACTAGCGCTTGTGTTAGTCAAAGTAAAGATCATGAAATCTCTAGAAGTTCAAAGATACCAGTTAGTTAAGAAATGCTGGGCTCACATGGGCCCACATCTGGAAAAGGAGGGGAATGGACATCTGTCCCCACTACATATAAGCGTGTAAGAGGTTTTAATTTGTTTAAAGCAAATACATACTACTAAAATAGTGTAATATTTTTTAGAATATGTATGAAGAGAACTTCAAGAATGTGTTGTGTATTTATTACTAATGAAACAAATAGTGCGCAAGAAGTGGTTTAGAGAAATGTTCTGCTCAAACCCAGCTAATTGAAAGAGTAGATTGTTGGAATAGTGATGTTTTTATTAAAAATTGTTGGCTTAGCAATTTGCATATATCTGTATTTTAAGATGCTATTTTGTTTCCTTTCCTTTCAGCTTGAAAGAAATCTGTAAACTCAAAGATGTGAATCCTCCGAGTGTTAACAAAACTACAGAAGAGCTTGGCAAGAAGGAGCCGTGAACAGTCTACCTTAATGGATATGATGTGAACGGTTCTTTACCTTCCGTGGGATAGAGTGACAAGCACGATCCTATGGGAAGGTAGCCTTTAGCACCATTATAGCTAGACTGTTTGCTTAGTCTTTTTAGGCAGAGTTTATGTGATGCCTTGTAGCTCAACTGTAATGTCATATTGTTATCAGCGGTAATGTCATTTTATTATGAAAGGAGGGACTGAGGAAGATAGATGCTAGATAGATGATAGATAGCTTAAGCATGTCAGCCATTTTGTTAAGTAGCAGCCATGATGTAGTGAAGTAGAAGTATGCTTTGCTGAGTTAATCATAATAATGCTGACATTTCATAGTTAGTACATTCTGTGCGAAGCAAGGTCGTAGCTATAATTCTTGAAAACATGTTATTAGACAGTCTCTGTGTGTTTAGACTTCTCTGAAGGACACATAGGAGGGTGACAGCCTGAGAGGAGTTATGAGAAGAGATGCATTATTGTTTTGAAATATGACGTGTATCAAGTGTTCATGCAAGTAGCTTTTTCTCTATATAATGTCATGCTAAATAAAGTGAAGGCAGTCTCATTTTGCTGGACATAACTGACGTGTGGTGTAGGCTTCCTGGGATTCCCAATCGATTGGTAAACAAAGGGTAACAACAGACAATTGAAGGAAATTGATAAGAGGAGGCTTATCTCCAACAGCAGCTACACAGTACCACTATGACATCACAACGCATTAAGGTGCAGACAGCTAGACAGAACAACTGTGACATCTCAATGCATTCAGCTACAAGCAGCTAGACAGTACCACTATGACATCACAATGTATTGAGCTGCAGGCAGCTAGACAGTACCACCATGACATTACAATGTATTCAGCTGCATGCAGCTAACTAGTACCTCAGTGACATCACAATGCATTCAGCTGCAGACAGCTGGGCAGTACCACTGCAACATCACAATGTATTCTGCAGCAGGCAGCTAGACAGTACCTCTTTAACATCACAATGCGTTCAGCTGCAGTGTCTAGACAGTACCACTGTGACATCATAATGCATTCAGCTGCTGGCAGCTAGACAGTACCACTGTGACATCACAATACATTCAGCTGCAGGCAGCTACACAGTACCCCTGTGACATCACAGTGCATTCCGCTGCAGGCAGCTGGACAGTACCTCTGTGAAATCACAATACATTCATCTGAAGGGAGCTAGAGAGTACTACTATGACCTCACAATGCAGTCAGCTGCAGGCAGCTAATACCTCGGTAATATTACAATGCATTCAGCTGCAGGCAGCTAGACATTACCACTGTAACATCACAATTCATTCAGCTGCAGGCAGCTAATCAGTACCACTGTGACATCACAATGCATTGAGCTGCAGGCAGCTAGACAGTACCTTAGTATCATCACAATGCATTCAGCTGCAGGCTGCTAGACAGTACCATTGTGACATCACAATGCATTCAGCTGCAGGCAGCTTACTAGTACCTCAGTGACATCACAATGCATTCAGCTGCAGACTGCTAGACAGTACCACTGTGACATTACAATGTAATCAGCTGCAAGCTGCTAGACAGTACCGCTGTGACATCACAATGTATTCAGCTGCAAGCTGCTAGACAGTACCACTGTGATATCACAATGCATTCAGATGCAGGCAGCTAGACAGTACCACCGTGACATTACAATGCATTCAGCTGCAAACTGCTAGACAATAGCACTGTGAAATCACAATGCTTTCATCTTTAGGCAGCTAACTATTACCTAATTGACATCACAATGCATTCAGATATAGGCAGCTATACAGTTCCACTTTGACATCACAATGTGTTCAGCTGCAGGCTTCAAGACAGTACCACTGTGACATCGCAATGTATTCAGCTGCAAGCTGCTAGACAGAACCACTGTGATATCACAATGCATTCAGCTGCAGCAGCTAGACAGTACCACTGTGACATCATAATGCACTTAGCTGCAGGCAGATAGACAGTTCACCTGTAAAATCACAATGCACTCAGCTGGAGGCAGCTAGACAGCACCCCTTTGACATCACAGTGCATTCCGCAACAGGTAGCTAAACAGTACCTCTGTGACATCACAATGCATTCAGCTGTAGGCTGCAATACAGTACCACTGTGACATCACAATGCATTCATCAGCTGGCAGCAAGACAGTATCACTGTGACATCACAATGCATTCAGCAGCAGGCATCTAGACAGTACCCCTGTGACATCACAGTGCATTCCGCTGCAGGCAGCTAGACAGTACCCCTGTGAAATCCTAATGCATTCAGCTGCAAGTAGCTAGATAGTAACTCTGTGACATCACAATACATTAATCTATAGGCAGCTAGAGAGTACCACTGTGACCTCACAATGCAGTAAGCTGCAGGCAGCTAATACCTCGGTAATATCACAATGCATTCAGCTGCAGGCAGCTAGACAGTACCACTGTGACATCACAATTCATTCAGCTGCAGGCAGCTATTCAGTACCACTGTGACATCACAATGCATTGAGCTGCAGGCAGCTAGACAGTACCACTGTGACATCACAATTCATTCAGCTGCATGCAGCTATTCAGTACCACTGTGACATCACAATGCATTGAGCTGCAGGCTGCTAGACAGTACCTTAGTAACATCACAATGCATTCAGCTGCAGGTTACTAGACAGTACCACTGTGACATCACAATGCATTCAGCTGCAGGCAGCTTACTAGTACCTCAGTGACATCACAATCCATTCAGCTGCACGCAGCTAGACAGTACCACTGTGACATCACACTATATTCTGCTGCAGGCTGCAAGACAGTACCACTGTGACATCACAATGTATTCAGTTGCAGGTAGCTAGATAGTACCTTTGTGACATCACAATGCATTCAGATGCAGGCAGCTATACAATTCCACTGTGACAGCACAATACATTCAGCTGCAGGCAGCTAGACAATACCTCTGTGACATCATAATGCATTAACGTGCAGACTGCTAAACAGTACCACTGTGACATCACAATGCATTCAGCTGCATGCAGCTAAGTAGTTCAACTGTGACATCACAATGCATTCAGCTGCATGCAACTAACTAGTACCTCAGTGACATCTCATTGCATTCAGCTGCAGGCAGATAGAAAGTACCACTGTGACATCACAATGTATTCAGATGCAGGCAGATAGACAGTACCACTATGACATAACAATGCATTAATGTGCAGACAGATAGACAGTACCACTGTGACATCACAATGCATTCAGCTACAGGCAGCTAGACAGTACCACTATGACATCACAATTTATTCAGCTGCAGGCAGCTAGAGAGTACCACCATGACATTACAATGTATTAAGCTGCATGCAGCTAACTAGTACCTCAGTGACATCACAATGCATTCAGCTGCAGGCAGCTGGACAGTACCACTGTAACATCACAATGTATTCTGCAGCAGGCAGCTAGACAGTACCTCTTTGACATCACAATGCATTCAGCTGCAGCAGCTAGACAGTACCACTGTGACATCACAATGCATTAATCTGCAGGCAGATAGACAGTTCACCTGTAACATCACAATGCATTCAGTTGGAGGCAGCTAGACAGCACCCCTTTGACATCACAGTGCATTCAGCTGTAAACTGCAATACAGTACCACTGTGACATCACAATGCATTCAGCAGCAGGCAGCTAGACAGTACTCCTGTGATATCACAGTGCATTCCACTGTAGGCAGCTAGAGAGTACCACTGTGATATCACAATGCATTCAGCTGCTGGTAGCTAGACAGTACCACTGTGACATCACAATACATTCAGCTGCAGGCAGCTAGACAGTACCCCTGTGACATCACAGTGCATTCCGCTGCAGGCAGCTAGACAGTACCTCTGTGAAATCCCAATGCATTCAGCTGCAAGTAGCTAGACAGTATCTCTGTGACATCACAATTCATTCATCTGTAGGGAGCTAGAGAGTACCACTATGACCTCACAATGCAGTCAGCTGCAGGCAGCTAATACCTTGGTAATATCACAATGCATTCAGCTGCAGGGAGCTAGACAGTACAACCATGAGATTACAATGTTTTCAGCTGCATGCAGCTAACTAGCACCTCAGTGACATCACAATGCATTCAGCTGCAGGCAGCTAGACAGTACCACTGTGACATCACAATGTGTTCAGCTGCAGGCAGCTAGACATTACCCCTGTGATATCACAGTGCATTACGCTGCAGGCAGCTGGACAGTACCACTGTAACATCACAATGTATTCTGCAGCAGACAGCTAGACAGTACCTCTTTGACATCACAATGCATTCAGCTGCAGCAGCTACACAGTACCACTGTGACATCACAATGCATTCATCAGCAGGCAGCTAGACAGTATCACTGTGACATCACAATGCATTCAGCAACAGGCATCTTGACAGTACCTCTGTGACATCACAATGCATTCAGCTGCAGGCAGCTAGACAGTACCCCTGTGACATCACAGTGCATTCCACTGCAGGCAGCTAAAGAGTACCCCTGTGAAATCCCAATGCATTCAGCTGCAAGTAGCTAGACAGTAATTCTGTGACATCACAATACATTCATCTGTAGGCAGCTAGAAAGTACCACTGTGACCTCACAATGCATTCAGCTGCAGGCAGCTAATACCTCGGTAATACCACAATGCATTCAGCTGCAGGCAGCTAGCCAGTACCACTGTGGCATCACAATTCATTCAGCAGCAGGCAGCTATTCAGTTCCACTGAGACATCACAATGCATTGAGCTGCAGTCAGCTAGACAGTACCTTAGTAACATCATAATGCATTCAGCTGCAGGTTGCTAGACAGTACCACTGTGACATCACAATGCATTCAGCTGCAGGCAGCTTACTAGTACCTCAGTGACATTACAATGCATTCAGCTGCATGCAGCTAGACAGTACCACTGTGACATCACACTGTATTCTGCTGCAGGCTGCTAGACAGTACCACTGTGACATCACAATGTATTCAGCTGCAGGCAGCTAGATAGTACCTTTATGACATCACAATACATTCAGATGCAGGCTGCTATACAGTTCCACTGTGACAGCACAATACATTAAGCAGCAGGCATCTAGACAGTACCTCTGTTACATCACAATGCATTCCACTGCAGGCAGCTAGACAGTACCCCTGTGAAATCCCAATGCATTCAGCTGCAAGCTGCTAGACAGTACCACTGTGACATCACACTGTATTCTGTTGCAGGCTGCTAGACAGTACCACTGTGACATCACAATGTACTCAGCTGCAGGCAGCTAGATAGTACCTTTGTGACATCACAATGCATTCAGATGCAGGTAGCTATACAATTCCACTGTGACAGCACAATACATTCAGCTGCAGACAGATGGGTAGTTCAACTGTGACATCACAATGCATTCAGCTGCATGCAGCTAACTAGTACCTCAGTGACATCTCATTGCATTCAGCTGCAGGGAGATAGAAAGTACCACTGTGACATCACAATGTATTTAGAAGCAGACAGCTAGACAGTACCACTATGACATCACAATGCATTAAGGTGCAGACAGCTTGACAGTACCACTGTGACACCACAATGCATTCAACTACAGGCAGCTTGACAGTACCACTTTCACATCACAATGTATTCAGCTGCAGGCAGCTAGACAGTACCACCATGACATTACAATGTATTCAGCTGCATGCAGCTAACTAGTTCCTCAGTGACATCACAATGCATTCAGCTGCAGGCAGCTGGACATTACCACTGTATCACCACAATGTATTCTGCAGCAGGCAGCTAGACAGTACCTCTTTGACATCACAATGCATTCAGCTGCAGCAGCTAGACCGTACCACTGTGACATCACAATGCATTCATCTTCAGGCAGATAGACAGTTCACCTGTAACATCACAATGCATTCAGTTGGAGGCAGCTAGACAGCACCCATTGACATCACAGTGCATTCCGCTACAGGCAGCTAAACAGTACCTCTGCGACATCACAATGCATTCAGCTGTAGGCTGCAGTACAGTACCACTGTGACATCACAATGCATTCATCAGCAGGCAGCTAGACAGTATCCCTGTGACATCACAATGCATTCAGCAGCAGGCAGCTAGACAGTACTCCTGTGATATCACAGTGCATTCCACTGTAGGCAGCTAGAGAGTACCACTGTGATATCACAATGCATTCAGCTGCTGGCAGAAAGACAGTACCACTGTGACATCACAATACATTCAGCTGCAGGCAGCTAATACCTCAGTAATATCACAATACTTTCAGCTGCAGGCAGCTAGACAGTACCACTGTGACATCACAATGCATTCAGCAGCAGGCAGCTAATACCTCAGTAATATCACAATACTTTCAGCTGCAGGCAGCTAGACAGTATCCCTGTGACATCACAATGCATTCAGCAGCAGGCAGCTAGACAGTACTCCTGTGATATCACAGTGCATTCCACTGTAGGCAGCTAGAGAGTACCACTGTGATATCACAATGCATTCAGCTGCTGGCAGTTAGACAGTACCACTGTGACATCACAATGCATTCAGCTGCAGGCATCTTACTAGTACCTCAGAGACATCACAATGCATTCAGCTGTAGGCAGCTAGACAGTTCCACTTTGACATCACAATGTGTTCAGCTACAGGCTGCTAGACAGTACCACTGTGACATCGCAATGTATTAAGCTGCAGTCTGCTAAACAGAACCACTGTGATATCACAATACATTCAGCTGCAGGCAGCTAGAGTACAACTGTGACATCATAATGCATTCAGCTCCAGCAGCTAGACAGTACCACTGTGACATCACAATGCACTCAGCTGCAGGCAGATAGACAGCACCCCTTTGACATCACAGTGCATTCCGCTACAGGCAGCTAAACAGTACCTCTGTGACATGACAATGCATTCAGCTGCAGGCAGCTAGACAGTACCCCTGTGACATCATAATGCATTCCGCAGCAGGCAGCTAGACAGTACCCCTGTAAAATCCTAATGCATTCAGCTGCAAGTAGCTAGATAGTAACTCTGTGACATCACAATACATTCATCTATAGGCAGCTAGATTTACCACTGTGACCTCACAATGCAGTCAGCTGCAGGCAGCTAATACCTCGGTAATTTCACAATGCATTCAGCTGCAGGCAGCTAGACAGTACCACTGTGACATCACAATTCATTCAGCTGCAGGCAGCTATACAGTACCACTGTGACATCACAATGCATTGAGCTGCAGGCAGCTAGACAGCACCACTGTGACATCACAATTCATTCAGCTGCAGGCAGCTATTCAGTACCACTGTGACATCACAATGCATTGAGCTGCAGGCAGCTAGATAGTACCTTAGTAACATCACAATGCATTCAGCAGCAGGTTGCTAGACAGTACCACTGTGACATCACAATGCATTCAGCTGCAGGCAGCTTACTAGTACCTCAGTGACATCACAATGCATTCAGCTGCACGCAGCTTGACAGCACCACTGTGACATCACAATGTATTCAGCTGCAGGCTGCTAGACAGTACCACTGTGACATCACAATGTATTCAGTTGCAGGCAGATAGATAGTACCTTTGTGACATCACAATGCATTCAGATGCAGGCAGCTATACAATTCTACTGTGACAGCACAATACATACAGCTGCAGGCATCTAGACAATACCTCTGTGACATCATAATGAATTAACGTGCAGACTGCTAAACAGTACCACTGTGACATCACAATGCATTCAGCTGCATGCTGCTAAGTAGTTCAACTGTGAAATCACAATGCATTCAGCTGCATGCAGCTAACTAGTACCTCAGTGATATCTCATTGCATTCAGCTGCAGGCAGATAGAAAGTACCACTGTGACATCACAATGTATTCAGATGCAGGCAGCTAGACAGTACCACTATGACATCACACTGCATTAAGGTGCAGACAGCTAGACAGTACCACTGTGACATCACAATGCATTCAGCTACAGGCAGCTAGACAGTACCACTATGACATCACAATGTGTTCAGCTGCAGGCAGCTAGGCAGTACCCCTGTGACATCACAGTGCATTACGCTGCAGGCAGCTGGACAGTACCACTGTAACATCACAATGTATTCTGCAGCAGGCAGCTAGACAGTACCTCTTTGATATCACAATGCATTCAGCTGCAGGCAGATAGACAGTTCACCTGTAACATCACAATGCATTCAGGTGGAGGCAGCTAGACAGCACCCCTTTGACATCACAGTGCATTCCGCTACAGGCAGCTAAACAGTACCTCTGCGACATCACAATGCATTCAGCTGTAGGCTACAATACAGTACCACTGTGACATCACGATTCACAATGCATTCATCAGCAGGCAGCTAGACAGTATCACTGTGACATCACAATGCATTCAGCAGAAGGCATCTAGACAGTACCTCTGTTACATCACAATGCATTCAGCTGCACGCAGCTAGACAGTACCACCGTGACATTACAATGCATTCAGCTGCAAACTGCTAGACAATACCACTGTGAAATCACAATGCATTCATCTTTAGGCAGCTAACTATTACCTAATTGAAATCACAATGTATTCAGCTGTAGGTTGCTAGACAGTACCACTGTGACATCACAATGCATTCAGCTGCAGGCAACTTACTAGTACCTCAGTGACATCACAATGCATTCAGCTGCACGCAGCTTGACAGCACCACTGTGACATCACAATGTATTCAGCTGCAGGCTGCTAGACAGTACCACTGTGACATCACAATGTATTCAGTTGCAGGCAGCTATACAATTCTACTGTGACAGCACAATACATACAGCTGCAGGCATCTAGACAATACCTCTGTGACATCATAATGAATTAACGTGCAGACTGCTAAACAGTACCACTGTGACATCACAATGCATTCAGCTGCATGCTGCTAAGTAGTTCAACTGTGACATCACAATGCATTCAGCTGCATGCAGCTAAGTAACTAGTACCTCAGTGATATCTCATTGCATTCAGCTGCAGGCAGATAGAAAGTACCACTGTGACATCACAATGTATTCAGATGCAGGCAGCAAGACAGTACCACTATGACATCACACTGCATTAAGGTGCAGACAGCTAGACAGTACCACTGTGACATCACAATGCATACAGCTACAGGCAGCTAGACAGTACCACTATGACATCACAATGTGTTCAGCTGCAGGCAGCTAGGCAGTACCCCTGTGACATCACAGTGCATTACGCTGCAGGCAGCTGGACAGTACCACTGTAACATCACAATGTATTCTGCAGCAGGCAGCTAGACAGTACCTCTTTGATATCACAATGCATTCAGCTGCAGGCAGATAGACAGTTCACCTGTAACATCACAATGCATTCAGGTGGAGGCAGCTAGACAGCACCCCTTTGACATCACAGTGCATTCCGCTACAGGCAGCTAAACAGTACCTCTGCGACATCACAATGCATTCAGCTGTAGGCTACAATACAGTACCACTGTGACATCACGATTCACAATGCATTCATCAGCAGGCAGCTAGACAGTATCACTGTGACATCACAATGCATTCAGCAGAAGGCATCTAGACCACAGGTTCTCAAACTCGGTCCTCAGGACCCCACACGGTTCATGTTTTGCAGGTCACCTGTAGATTTTTAAAATGTGACAGTTGGTGATACACAGTGCAGCTGCTGGGTGACATGGAAAACGTGAACCGTGTGGGGTCCTGAGGACCGAGTTTGAGAACCACTGATCTAGACAGTACCTCTGTTACATCACAATGCATTCAGCTGCACGCAGCTAGACAGTACCACCGTGACATTACAATGCATTCAGCTGCAAAGTGCAAACTGCTAGACAATACCACTGTGAAATCACAATGCATTCATCTTTAGGCAGCTAACTATTACCTAATTGAAATCACAATGTATTCAGCTGTAGGCAGCTATACCGTTCCACTTTGACATCACAATGTGTTCAGCTGCAGACTGCTAGACAGTACCACTGTGACATCTAATTGTATTCAGCTGCAGGCTGCTAGACAGAACCACTGTGATATCACAATGCATTCAGCTGCAGGCAGCTAGAGAGTACAACTGTGACATCATAATGCATTCAGCTCCAGCAGCTAGACAGTACCACTGTGACATCACAATGCACTCAGCTGCAGGCAGATAGACAGTTCACCTGTAACACAGGGACGTGCAGTCAGGGGAGGCAGTGCCTCCCCTGTGATTAATTAGTAAAAGAATACATAGAAGATACTTATGACACATATTCTATGTCATAACTATCTTCCTTATGTAATGCCATATATTTTTTGTTTTGTTGTAAAATTACTTTGGGAGGCACTGTTAGCAGTGCCTCCCATACAGAATAGGAACGGGGAGAGAGCGGGTGGCGGAGCCTAGCCCTGGGCTGTAAAAAGGTAAAAGCCCATTGAAAAACAGTGGCAAAGCGTCACTGAAAAAAGTGCCTCGCTGACAGGGACACCACCCCCATGTCAGCGAGGCAGCTGTGATTGGACTGCGGATCCAGCACTGGATCCGCTGTCCAATCACCAAGACGCGGCGGGAGGCAGAAGTTGGGACGGGAGCAGCAGCAGCGGTGGGTCTTCAGTGACTGCTGCTCTCCCCTGTCATGCTCCGCCGGCTCCGTCCCCTCCTCCCGCACACAAGCACCAAACGTCTCACCTGCCAGAGTCCGGCGGCTCCGTCCTCCCCTCCCGCTGACAGCCACTTGTACTCTGTGCGGCTCTCTCCGGCTGCCGCTGCTCCGTCCGCATACAACAGCAGGCAGGTTTTTTTTTTTGGTCTCTCTCTCTCCCTCTCCCTCTCTCTCTCTCTCCCTCTCCCCCCTCTCTCTCTCTCTCTCCCTCTCTCCCCCCCCTCTCTATCTCCCCTCCCCCCCCCCCCCTCCTGTGGATTGAAGCATTTATGTGTAACTTACTTATTTTCCAGGTATTGGATTCTACTGGACAAGTGGACGTGACCGGCGTGGGATGTAGGTAAGTAATCTCTCTCATTTTTACAGGTCCCCCTATTGGATTCTACTGGACAAGTGGACGTGACCGGCGTGGGATTTAGGTAAGTATGTGTGAGTGTGTACGTGTGTTATAATAAAATTTTACTTTCACGGTGTGTGTGTTGTGTTTTTATTTGGGTATTTTTTTTTTGTAGAACTACAGGTACCAGCGGACCCTTTATTTCCCCGCATGCTGGTACTTGAGGTTCTCCAAGTACCAGCAAGCGGGGGAGGCTTGCTGGCCCTTGTAGTTCCACAACAAAAAACAATATTCTTATTTTTACACACATGGCTATCAGCCCGGCACCCACCGCCCATGGGTGCTGGGGACAGCCTCGGGCTTCACCCCTGGCCCTTGGGTGCCAGGTGGGGGACCCCTTGATTTAAGGGGTCCCCACTCCTCCAGGGAACCCCGGCTAGGAGTGACTAGTTGGGGGGGTAATGGAACGGCCGCAGGGACCTACATAAATGTGTCCCCCGGCTGTGGCATTATGTCCCTGGCTAGTGGAGCCCGGTGCTGGTTTTAAAATACAGGGGACCCCTACATCTTTTGTCCCCCATATTTTTGGAACCAGGACCGGACTAAGAGCCCGGTGCTGGTTGTCGAAATATGGGGAACCCCTGTCCAATTTTTTCCCCAGTATTTAAACAACCAGGACTGGCTCAAAGAGCCCGAGGCTGGTTATACTTAGGAGGGGGGACCTCACGCATTTTTTTTTTTACATCAAGTTACTGGAAGCCCTGGACAACAAAATTGCATTCATGTCCTCCTCCCACTCCCTTCCCAGTCCCAAACACTAATTTTTATTTTTTTTATGATCAGCAGGCAGGCAGCGGGCATTGGCGGCATCGGACTGTGATGCAAATTAGTGGTGGAGGGCTGGGTCAGTTGATGGTGGCCGAGTTTGTAAGCCATTGGCGGTGGCAGCGGGCAGCGGCTCAGAGGCAGTAGCGGGCATTGGCTCGGCAGCGGTAGGGGTCATCGCCAGGATTCGGCGGACATTATGGTAGTGCCTCACCAGCCACTGACCTCACCGCATGCCACTGCTGTAACATCACAATGCATTCAGCTGGAGGCAGCTAGACAGCACCCCTTTGACATCACAGTGCATTCCGCTACAGGCAGCTAAACAGTACCTCTGTGACATCACAATGCATTCAGCTGTAGGCTGCAATACAGTACCACTGTGACATCACAATGCATTCATCAGCAGGCAGCAAGACAGTATCACTGTGACATCACAATGCATTCAGCAGCAGGCATCTAGACAGTACCTCTGTTACATCACAATGCATTCAGCTGCAGGCAGCTAGACAGTACCCCTGTGACATCACAGTGCATTCCGCTGCAGGCAGCTAGACAGTACCCCTGTGAAATCCTAATGCATTCAGCTGCAAGTAGCTAGATAGTAACTCTGACATCACAATAGATTCATCTATAGGCAGCTAGAGGTACCACTGTCACCTCACAATGCAGTCAGCTGCAGGCAGCTAATACCTCGGTAATATCACAATGCATTCAGCTGCAGGCAGCTAGACAGTACCACTGTGAAATCACAATTCATTCAGCTGCAGGCTGCAATACAGTACCACTGTGACATCACAGTGCATTCATCAGCAGGCAGCTAGACAGTATCACTGTGACATCACAATGCATTCAGCAGCAGGCAGCTAGACAGTACTCCTGTGATATCACAGTGCATTCCACTGTAGGCAGCTAGAGAGTACCACTGTGATATCACAATGCATTCAGCTGCTGGCAGAAAGACAGTACCACTGTGACATCACAATACATTCAGCTGCAGGCAGCTAATACCTCAGTAATATCACAATACTTTCAGCTGCAGGCAGCTAGACAGTACCACTGTGACATCACAATTCATTCAGCTGCAGGCAGCTATTCAGTTCCACTGTGACATCGCAATGCATTGAGCTGCAGGCAGCTAGACAGTACTTTAGTAACATCACAATGCATTCAGCTGCAGGTTGCTAGACAGTACCACTGTGACATCACAATGTATTCAGCTGCAGGCACCTTACTAGTACCTCAGTTACATCACAATGCATTTAGCTGCACACAGCTAGACAGTACAACTGTGACATCACAATGTATTCAGCTGCAAGCTGCTAGACAGTACCACTGTGACATCACACTGTATTCTGCTGCAGGCTGCTAGACAGTACCACTGTGACATCACATTGTATTCAGCTGCAGGCAGCTAGATAGTACCTTTGTGACATCACAATGCATTCAGATGCAGGCAGCTATACAATTCCACTGTGACAGCACAATACTTTCAGCTGCAGGCAGCTAGACAATACCTCTGTGACATCATAATGCATTAACGTGCAGATTGCTAAACAGTGCCACTGTGACATCACAATGCATTCAGCTGCATGCAGCTAGGTAGTTCAACTGTGACATCACAATGCATTTAGCTGCATGCAGCTAACTAGTACCTCAGTGACATCTCATTGCATTCAGCTGCAGGCAGATAGAAAGTACCACTGTGACATCAAAATGTATTTAGATGCAGGCAGCTAGACAGTACCACTATGAAATCACAATGCATTAAGGTGCAGACAGCTAGACAGAACCACCATGACATTACAATGTATTCAGCTGCATGCAGCTAACTAGTACCTCAGTGACATCACAATGCATCCAGCTGCAGACAGCTGGACAGTACCACTGCAACATCACAATGTATTTTGCAGCAGGCAGCTAGACAGTACCTCTTTGACATCACAATGCATTCAGCTGCAGTGTCTAGACAGTACCACTGTGACATCACAATGCATTCAGCTGCTGGCAGCTAGACAGTACCACTGTGACATCACAATACATTCAGCTGCAGGCAGCTACACAGTACCCCTGTGACATCACAGTGCATTCCGCTGCAGGCAGCTGGACAGTACCTCTGTGACATCACAATACATTCATCTGAAGGGAGCTAGAGAGTACCACTATGACCACAATGCAGTCAGCTGCAGGCAGCTAATACCTCGGTAATATCACAATGCATTCAGCTGCATGCAGCTAGACAGTACCACTGTAACATCACAATTCATTCAGCTGAAGGCAGCTAATCAGTACCACTGTGACATCACAATGCATTGAGCTGCAGGCAGCTAGACAGTACCTTAGTAACATCACAATGCATTCAGCTGCAGGCTGCTAGACAGTACCACTGTGACATCACAATGCATTCAGCTGCAGGCAGCTTACTAGTACCTCAGTGACATCTCATTGCATTCAGCTGCAGGCAGATAGAATGTACCACTGTGACATCACAATGTATTCAGCTGCAAGCTGCTAAACAGTACCACTGTGACATCACAATGTATTCAGCTACAGGCAGCTAGATAGTACCTTTGTGACATGACAATGCATTCAGATGCAGGCAGCTATTCAATTCCACTGTGACAGCACAATACATTCAGCTGCAGGCAGCTAGACAATACCTCTGTGACATCATAATGCATCAACGTGCAGATTGCTAAACAGTGCCACTGTGACATCACAATGCATTCAGCTGCATGCAGCTAGGTAGTTCAACTGTGACATCACAATGCATTCAGCTGCATGCAGCTAACTAGTACCTCAGTGACATCTCATTGCATTCAGCTGCAGGCAGAAGGAAAGTACCACTATGACATCACAATGTATTTAGATGCAGGCAGCTAGACAGTACCACTATGACATAACAATGCATTAAGGTGCAGACAGCTAGATAGAACCACTGTGACATCTCAATGCATTCAGCTACAAGCAGCTAGACAGTACCACTATGACATCACAATGTATTCAGCTGCAGGCAGCTAGACAGTACCATCATGACATTACAATGTATTCAGCTGCATGCAGCTAACTAGTACCTCAGTGACATCACAATGCATTCAGCTGCAGACAGCTGGACAGTACCACTGCAACATCACAATGTATTTTGCAGCAGGAAGCTAGACAGTACCTCTTTGACATCACAATGCATTCAGCTGCAGTGTCTAGACAGTACCACTGTGACATCACAATGCATTCAGCTGCTGGCAGCTAGACAGTACTACTGTGACATCACAATACATTCAGCTGCAGGCAGCTACACATTACCCCTGTGACATCACAGTGCATTCCATGCAGGCAGCTGGACAGTTCCTCTGTGGCATCACAATACATTCATCTGAAGGGAGCCAGAGAGTACCACTATGACCTCACAATGCAGTCAGCTGCAGGCAGCTAATACCTCGGTAATATCACAATGCATTCTGCTGCACACAGCTAGACAGTACCACTGTAACATCACAATTCATTCAGCTGCAGGCAGCTAATCAGTACCACTGTGACATCACAATGCATTGAGCTGCAGGCAGCTAGACAGTACCTTAGTAACATCACAATGCATTTAGCTGCAGGCTGCTAGACAGTACCACTGTGACATCACAATGCATTCAGCTGCAGGCAGCTTACTAGTACCTCAGTGACATCACAATGCATTCAGCTGCAGACTGCTAGACAGTACCACTGTGACATTACAATGTATTCAGCTGCAAGCTGCTAGACAGTACCACTGTGACATCACAATGTATTCAGCTGCAGGCAGCTAGACAGTACCTCTGTGACATCACAATGCATTCAGATGCAGGCAGCTAGACAGTACCACCGTGACATTACAATGCATTCAGCTGCAAACTGCTAGACAATAGCACTGTGAAATCACAATGCATTCATCTTTAGGCAGCTAACTATTACCTAATTGACATCACAATGCATTCAGCTGCAGGCAGCTATACAGTACCACTTTGACATCACAATGTGTTCAGCTGCAGGCTTCAAGACAGTACCACTGTGACATCACAATGTATTCAGCTGCAGGCTGCTAGACAGAACCACTGTGATATCACAATGCATTCAGCTGCAGGCAGCTAGAGAGTACAACTGTGACATCATAATGCATTCAGCTGCAGCAGCAAAACAGTACCACTGTGACATCACAATGCACTCAGCTGCAGGCAGATAGACAGTTCACCTGTAAAATCACAATGCACTCAGCTGGAGGCAGCTAGACAGCACCCCTTTGACATCACAGTGCAATCCGCAACAGGTAGCTAAACAGTACCTCTGTGACATCACAATGCATTCAGCTGTAGGCTGCAATACAGTACCACTGTGACATCACAATGCATTAATCAGCTGGCAGCAAGACAGTATCACTGTGACATCACAATGCATTCAGCAGAAGGCATCTAGACAGTACCCCTGTGACATCACAATGCATTCCGCTGCAGGCAGCTAGACAGTACCCCTGTGAAATCCTAATGCATTCAGCTGCAAGTAGCTAGATAGTAACTCTGTGACATCACAATACATTCATCTATAGGCAGCTAGAAAGTACCACTGTGACCTCACAATGCAGTCAGCTGCAGGCAGCTAATACCTCGGTAATATCACAATGCATTCAGCTGCAGGCAGCTAGACAGTACCATTGTGAGTCTGACATCACAATTCATTCAGCTGCAGGCATCTATTCAGTACCACTGTGACATCACAATGCATTGAGCTGCAGGCAGCTAGACAGTACCACTGTGACATCACAATTCATTCAGCTGCATGCAGCTATTCAGTACCACTGTGACATCACAATGCATTGAGCTGCAGGCAGCTAGACAGTACCTTAGTAACATCACAATGCATTCAGCTGCAGGTTGCTAGACAGTACCACTGTGACATCACAATGCATTCAGCTGCAGACAGCTTACTAGTACCTCAGTGACATCACAATGTATTCAGCTGCAAGCTGCTAGACAGTACCACTGTGACATCACACTGTATTCTGCTGCAGGCTGCTAGAAAGTACCACTGTGACATCACAATATATTCAGTTGCAGGCAGCTAGATATTACCTTTGTGACATCACAATGCATTCATATGCAGGCAGCTATACAATTCCACTGTGACAGCACAATACATTCAGCTGCAGGCAGCTAGACAATACCTCTGTGACATCATAATGAATTAACGTGCAGACTGCTAAACAGTACCAATGTGACATCACAATGCATTCAGCTGCATGCAGCTAGGTAGTTCAACTGTGACATCACAATGCATTCAGCTGCATGCAGCTAACTAGTACCTCAGTGACATCTCATTGCATTCAACTGCAGGCAGATAGAAAGTACCACTGTGACATCACAATGTATTTAGATGCAGGCAGCTAGGCAGTACCACTATGACATCACAATGCATTAAGGTGCAGACAGCTAGACAGTACCACTGTGACATCACAATGCATTCAGCTGCAGGCAGCTAGACAGTACCACCATGACATTACAATGTATTCAGCTGCATGCAGCTAACTAGTACCTAAGTGACATCACAATGCATTCAGCTGCTGGCAGCTAGACAGTACCACTGTGACATCACAATACATTCAGCTGCGGGCAGCTAGACAGTACCCCTGTGACATCACAGTGCATTCCGCTGCAGGCAGCTAGACAGTACCTCTGTGAAATCCCAATGCATTCAGCTGCAAGTAGCTAGACAGTAACTCTGTGACATCACAATACATTCATCTGAAGGGAGCTAGAGAATACCACTATGACCTCACAATGCAGTCAGCTGCAGGCAGCTAATACCTCGGTAATATCACAATGCATTCAGCTGCAGGCAGTTAGACAGTACCACTGTGACATCACAATTCATTCAGCTGCAGGCAGCTATTCAGTACCACTGTGACATCACAATGCATTCAGCTGCACGCAGCTAGACAGTTCCACTGTGACATCACAATGTATCCAGCTACAAGCTGCTAGACAGTACCATTGTGACATCACACTGTATTCTGCTGCAGGCTGCTAGACATACTGTGACATCACAATGTATTCAGCTGCAGGCAGCTAGATAGTACCTTTGTGACATGACAATGCATTCAGATGCAGGCAGCTATACAATTCCACCGTGACAGCACAATACAGTCAGCTGCAGGCAGCTAGACTATACCTCTGTGACATCATAATGCATTAACGTGCAGACTGCTAAACAGTACCACTGTGACATCACAATGCATTCAGCTGCAGGCAGCTAGAAAGTACCACTGTGACATCACAATATATTCAGATGCAGGCAGCTAGACAGTACCACTATGACATCACAATGCATTAAGGTACAGACAGCTAGACAGTACCACTGTGACATCACAATGCATTCAGCTGCAGCAGTTAGACAGTACCACTGTGACATCACAATGCATTCATCTGCAGGCAGATAGACAGTTCACCTGTAACATCACAATGCATTCGGCTGGAGGCAGCTAGACAGCACCCCTTTGACATCACAGTGCATTCCGCTACAGGCAGCTAGACAGTACCACTGTGACATCACAATGCATTCAGCTGTAGGCTGCAATACAGTACCACTGTGACATCACAATGCATTCAGCTACAGGCAGCTAGACAGTACCTCTTTGACATCACAATACATTCAGCTGTAGGCAACTAGAGTACCCCAGTGACATCACAATGCATTCAGCTGCAGGCAGCTAGGCAGTACCTTTGTGACATCACAATGAATTCAGCTGCAGGCAGCTAGACAGTTCAACCATGACATTACAATGTATTCAGCTGCATGCAGCTAACTAGTACCTCAGTGACATCACAATGCATTCAGCTGCAGGCAGCTAGAAAGTACCACTGTGACATCACAATGTGTTCAGCTGCAGGCAGCTAAGCAGTTCCCCTGTGACATCACAGTTATTACGCTGCAGGCAGCTGGATAGTACTATTGTAACATCACAATGTATTCTGCAGCAGGCAGCTAGACAGTACCTCTTTGACATCACAATTTATTCAGCTGCAGCAGTTAGACAGTACCACTGTGACATCACAATGCATTTAATTGCAGGCAGCTTAGTACCTCAGTGACATTTCAATGCATTCAGCTGCAGGCAGCTAGAATGTACCACTGTGACATCACAATCTATTCAGCTGCAGGCTGCTAGACAGTACCTTTGTGAAATTAAAATATCTTCAGCAGCATACGGCTAGACAGTACCACTGCGACATCACATGGCTTTCAGCTGCAGGCACCAAAACAGTACCTTTGTGACATCACAATGAATTCAGCTGATCCCAGTTCGCCCTCCCCACGTGAACAAGAATACCTGTCTAAACTTCTAGACAAAACACAGTTAAAGTCGCCCCCCCAGTTTTAAGTAACCTTCCGTTCAGGACTGCAATTTAACATAGATGTCAGTAAAAAAAACATGCCTTAGATAGGCCAGTAGGGACATACAAAGCATCTAAAGCATAAGGAGAACCAAATAGCAATTCTTTCAAGAAAAGAAAA